>NW_003315553.1:0-55559 GCF_000151505.1 Trichophyton verrucosum HKI 0517
ACAATCTCTTCTCTTTCCTGCATATAACTTCTCTACTGCTATTACAAATATCCAAGTTCGAGCGAGATGCTAATTCCAAGTGCAAGCTATATTTTGTCACTCGCTATCCTCTACCTTCCAGCCACAGCTGGGTATCCGCACCAAGATGTTGCTTCTTTTCCCCCAGTAAACCTGGGATATGCCACCCATGTTCCAACATACATCAATGTGACCTCCAACGGCCTCAAGTATGCAAACTACAACAACATCCGGTTTGCTCAGCCTCCCGTCGGAGCCTTGAGATTCAGGCGCCCGAAAACTCCTCCACCAAGAGAGCATGGGGTCAAGAACGGTTCTGCTCCCATGTATGCAACAGACTGTGTAAGCGCTATTCCCAACATATTTCCGCCACAGGGCCTCCCATCAAGATCGTGGGGACAGGAGGACTGCTTGTTCCTCAACGTTAGGGTTCCTGAAGGGGTTAAGGAGAGTGATAATGTTCCAGTGGTTCACTGGATACACGGCAGTGGATATGCCTACGGAAGCAAGGACCTCCACAGAATCAGTGGAGATGGAAGCGGTCTCTTCGAGGACATGGACCACGGAACCCAGAAGTTCATTTACGTTGCAAGTAACTACAGGTATGTTGGCTATATCTTTTCAATAACTATATTTTCTAAACCACTTTCCTAGAATGGGGCTATACGGTTGGAGTTCCTCTCCTTCTGAAGATACAGAAGCCAATGTCGGGCTGCATGACACCCTAGCAGCACTGCAATGGACCCGTAAATACATATCAAAGTTCGGTGGTGATCCGCGAAGAATCACGGCATTCGGAGAGAGTGCCGGTGCTGGGATGCTGGATCTTTTACTTATTGCCAAAGACGGTAAAGAGGATCTTCCCTTCGATAAGGTACTTTTCGGTGGAAATATATAGATATATGATCATTCAGCTAAATCAAGGCACAGGCATTCATCGCATTCCCGGCTATCTGGCCGCGCAAAGATCCAAGTCGCCGGCAGGCGGTTTTCGACTCTGTTCTCAAGGCATCGAACTGTGATTCTGCTGACTGCCTGAGGAAGCTGTCCGAGGGGGACCTGTTTAAAGCAAACGAATACCTCCTCGTCAATGTAACAGACGGCAAGACTGGTGCCTTAGGCCCAGATCCTGGATTTACACCCGTCGTGGACGGTGAATATATTACTGATCTTGTGTTGACCGTCTTAGAAAGAGGAGGCTATAACAGGAGGGTTTCACGAATTGCGGCTAGCAATATGGCTCTTGAAGGTCTAGGGCAGGCACCGCCGGACCATATGCCAGAGATATTCCCTTATCTAGTTCGTGGAACAATTCCTCATGCCTCTGACGAGACGATCCAGAAGATACAGTCACTCTATACGTACCCTGCGGATCTCCCTGCTAAACTTGGCTGGGATTGGGTGACTGATATAACATACGCCTGCAACGCATATTATACCGCAAAAGCATATGCACCCAAGGCCCAGAGATATGTTATGTCTGTTCCACCAGCAATTCATGCGCTAGACCAAAGTTGTGAGTATTACTTGCATCCAAATACGCCGAAGCCAGAAACTAATCCAATATTCATTAGATTATTTTTACCAAGATAATACCACAACTCCGGTCACTGATGTTGACCTCGCAAGGGAATTCCAAGAACATGTGCGGCGATATATTACCGGCGGAAAGAATTTTAAAAAATTTCCTAGCCTTATAGACTTCCCGACATATGGGAATGGTGAATCTATCTTCAACGTTACTCTTGGCGGATGGAAAAAGGAAAAAGATCCATGGGAAATCAATCGTCGGTGCCAGATTTTGCATGATATATTTGCTGACCCAAAGAATGGGGCTTGATGGCCTGAATCAACTATTGTTGCTTGAGCTGGGATATGTATGTATGCTCTTTTCGTTCAATCTAACAACATCTCCTTCTTAGTTTCATTTCAAAAGAAAATTTCTAAATGCTTACTACGCAGTCACTGCCGGATAAGTAGCAGATATCAAGATACATGAAATATTTAATTAGGGCTAAAGTCTCAAGAATATCGCTCCCACTAGTCCAGAGTACATTTCCATGAAAAATAAATAGATTCGCCGCTAGTAGAGTTTGGAAATGACATATTAAGCAATCGCCCAGGGGAGGAAGTGCCCGGGAAAATAGGAAATAATCATAAGACAGAACATAGTGATTGCGATATCAAAAGCTCAATCAAAGAAACACACATGTATATATGGGGGTATATAGAAAACTGAAAAAGGCTCTCTGCCGAAACACGACAGGGTGGAATATGCCAGGGTGAGACTATTTTAGGTGTAGGATATAAAGTGTTGGCGGTAGATAGAACGGTCATCTCGTTTACATTCTATGCTTTGCCCTTTGCCGCCGCTTGGGGTGGTGGTGGGAAGTACATCTGTGCTTCAGGTTGTTCCGGCTGCTTAAACATTCCATGGGTCTCTTCCTCATGTGGCATCGTTGAATAGCTATTGGACCGGTCGCGCAGGGGCAGGTCTGAGTTCCCCTCGAGTTTATTAAAAGCGGTGGTTCGTGGTGTTGTGAGCGGGAATGTCATCTTCCCATCTGGATTGAGTGGTGATTTCATCGATTTGAGTTCTGCCAGTGTCGATTTTCGTTCTTCCTTTATTCTCTTCTTTTCGCGGTCTTCTTCAGTTGGGAAGCAAGAAACTGCAGCCAGGATAAGTTGGCAGGTGAAAATGAATCTACATAGAATGAGATCACGTTAGTTAATCGGGTAAAATGCGAGATATAGGTGAGAGGATAACAAACATCATGACAATCATGAGGGCAAATGTCGCTTTAGCTTGTTTACAGTAGTTGACGTTTGTATGAAGCGATGCCACATTGCAGTTCTTCGTAATGTACCATGGGGGCCCGTTTTGCGGATGTTTGGGGTCGGTCGTGTCGCTCGCAGCTTGGAAGGCGGCACCTATTGAATAGAGCAAGACACTAATACCGTGAACTAGTATCGAAAGCGGCGGGTAGAATACGTGCATCACAAACATGGGCGTTTTCGTGAGCAAGAAGAACAAACTGAGGACAGTGATGACGAGGTTAAAATTGGTAGTACTATTCAGCAATAACGGAAAAATGTTAGTAGACAAAAATTATCCGGAGATGTTGTCCATGTGTACGTACAAGGGGCTCCATGGCCTGGGGATGGTGTATGGTCTGTAGTTGGCAAAAGCGTATACTTTTTCGTCTGGAGAGCTGTTGAAGCCGTTATCTGCTCCATCTTGCCAGAGCTTTGTTCTATACAGGTCAGGGGCCGCAATACCAGTAAGCGTTAAAAGCCCGATGGACAAAGGAAGTTCGCAGGCCACAAGTATTTTGAACGCTAAAGGGGACCAGTAATTTCGAGGCAAGAAACACCCAATTCCACCCATTGTTGCGATGATGCCCAGGCAGAGTGCGCAATGCTTGCAGACGATTATCAGTCACAGGGAAAGTGCTGTCAACAACAGAATATGATTGCGCAACAGCTCTTAAACAGCTTGTTTCTTCCTCAAAGCTGCATCTCTCTGAATGGCCCTGACAAGCGGCGGAAAGCAGAGAATCCGTTAGCCCAAAAGAGGGGGCTAGCCTGGTGGTATCGACGACGAGAAAAGGAGTTGAAGGCTAATTCTCTCGACTTTATGTGGTGTGGGAG
Organism: Trichophyton verrucosum HKI 0517; assembly: GCF_000151505.1. Taxonomy (NCBI): domain Eukaryota; kingdom Fungi; phylum Ascomycota; class Eurotiomycetes; order Onygenales; family Arthrodermataceae; genus Trichophyton; species Trichophyton verrucosum. Next base: position 3,670 of record NW_003315553.1, read on the forward strand.
ACTTCTCGAGTCTGCGATGCGACAGCTGAAGCGAGACGATGAGGTTGAAAGGAAGAAGATGAGCGGAGGCCGACTTGAGGTCGCGAGATCCCTTTGATGTAAGCGCCCATTTTTCCCAGGCCTGTCCTTCGCGCTTTGGTTGGCTCATGCAGCGGAAGTTGCAAATCCTTGACATGCAGTCTTATTGATGTGATGGCTGCACCCGGCTCCCACCAATGATGATGCTCGAACCGGGGTTTCCTGCACCCTCATCACACGCTAGCAAAGCGATGTGATTGAAACCTTGCATCTGGGGCCGAACGAGGGCTATTTCCCCACCTCGAAGCACCGCCCGGCGCTAAGATGAGGCCCAGAGCTGGCACATCAACCCATTAATATTCTATTAAATGTTGGTTTCTGGCATCTTCCCCCGGCTGTCTCTTGATGTCCGCGTCGTTTGTTGTCGAAAGTAACTTAGAAGTATATACTTTGGTCTAAAGATAGCTAAATGGGTATTAAAGTTAATCCACTCCAATAAGGTTTTCTTATATAATCAGAACTTCGGGCCGGATTGGGGCGAAACCTTAAAGCTACCTGAGTGCGCTAGGTAACCTCGACTCTACCTAAAGCACATGCATATGATGGGAGTATATGCACTGTCGTGCTTATTCTTGCCCCTGAGAGACATGATATCCTTGCGAAGTTGCTCCTCAAGGTATTCTGCTGCTCGTTATTGTACCTATAGAAGCTATACCACCATGTCAGCTCAAGGCAGTAAACCACACGAGCTTCGGACAGCAACAGAACCTCGACAGAACTCCCTCTATAAGCTGAGGGTGTCCTATATATCCCAGGTCAACCCAACCATACGACTTATCCGATTTAATAATTTTTGTGGCTGTGCCTCACTTGATTGGTCTAAAGATAATTCAGAGGATGTATGCGGCCCTACCACGAAATTTACCGAAATACATGCCTTTAAGAGTTTCTGTCAACGTTTCCCATCTGCCGTGGATATGAGAAATACGTATACCTAGGAGCTCGGACAACCGTACTGACCTTTGATACATTATATCTAGTTGACGTATAACCAGCAGCCGCCTTTGGAATTTTTACCCGGCCAGTGGCTTGACGTTCATATACCAAACATTAAACATGCTGGGGGTTTTACAATAACTTCCACCCACCAGGATGCTTCTACTCAAGGAGACATTGATGGAAATGATAACCATCTGCCATATGTTGAACTAGCTGTCCAATATTCACCTAGTAACCCAGCTGCTAAGTGGTTTTGGCAGCCTATAGAGCAAATATTAGGTGCTTATGTCAAAGTTAGGATTGGCGGCGGGTTTGTATGGCCGCCACCAAATGGTATGGCATTAGATGAGATCAAGAACATCGTGTTTGTGGCTGGTGGCGTTGGTATCAAGTACGACCCCTTTACTATCTCCTCCCGTCGATTCAAAGAGAGTCCCGTTAGGTCACTGTCATATATAAATAGTCTTGTCGCAGAGCTTTGACTAACTTACTGTATTAGCCCACTCATATCAATGATTTCCTATATTCACCGGACGAGATCTTGCCTACTACCATCTACAAGGCTTCACCTACTATATTCGACTAGGATCCCTTCGCCGTCCACGCCTATTAACATGGCAAGGCCGGGTGAAGCCGTGAAAATTTTGGCCACCGATAGGCCATCTAAAATTTTATTTCTAGACCGTCTTCTGCAAATCAGTCGCGACTGGAACCGAGCAAAAGATAACGCTGATCCCATCGACTTGCAACTGTTCCTCGCAAATTCATACCTAGAAAATAGAGGAGGTAATAAGGTTGATTTTCACTCCAGTATACTGGATACAGACAAGCATATAACGGTTCATTCCCGACGAATTGAAGCAAGCGATCTACACAAAGCTGTGGGTGAAAGTGACGAGCTAAGGAGTGGTACGATATGCTACGTTTGTGGTCCGCCGGTAATGACTGATGAGTTCGTTAAGGAATTGGAGACATTCATTGGCAGCGAAGACGACAAAACAAGGGGAAGAGTGTTATATGAAAAGTGGTGGTAATAACTAAGCTCAAGGTATGAATCCAACACACCATTATAAATATTAGAACAAGTCAATTCACAATTGCGCCATACGAGCACAGTATCAACATGGCTACCTTGATTAAACACGTCTAACGAGCATAAAGCAGTAATATTAACTTCTAAACAATTAACATCATCATTGGCGTGATCCCATATCCCCAAGGCACCGAGCAGTAATCCCAACCAACAAACAATGATATAACAAGTCCCTCGCGCCCACGAAAACTCGAAAGGGAATTTATATATAATAACACATAAAAAACGCAGAATATATGTATCAGAAGCCGAAAGTGTTGCTGGTAAATGAAAATTTTAAACGACGAGAGGTCTGATAGAGGAAGGAGGAAAGCTAAGGAGGGAAGATATCATACCAACCACGAACAAAATTTACCTAGGACGACCAGGTTGGGATTGGGGGTTAGTTGGTTGGTCCTACCGCTCTGCCAGCATCGACTAGCATAGCTTCATCGATTCGTTCTTTGGTATTCCCCCATTCAAGACGTTTGTATGACATGATCCTGGCTTCATTCATATCAATATCGAAGAACCTGATGCGACGGATATAATCATTGTATCCGCCATATCCTCCAAAACCAGCACCACCACCGTAGCACATCCATAATGCTGATTTTCCATTTTTATCCTTCTCAAGCATACAATAGTCATTTACATGGTCACTAAAATGAGGAGTTAGTGTAAGTTTCCAAGAACGATGTCCTCAAACTACGCTGTTAAAAGGGTCAGACTTTGCTTACTGTCCACAGCTGACAAGTAACACATTCTCCTCAATCAATGCGTCTTTAAAGCCAGAATTATAAGTAGGCGCTGTGGGCGGCTCAGTCCAGTTCCCAGTAAAGAAATTGGCAGTGTTACGATATTCCGGTAATGGTATATGAATGAATGCCAAGTTCATGTGGATGTGCGTGTATTTTTTATGCGCAGTTCGAAGTCCCTCGGCTGTTGACTTAAACCACTTTATCTGGCTTGGCTTCAGCCAATCGTATCCCGGGTACTTTCTCTCATCCGGGGTATATTTATGGGTATCCAAGAGATAAAGTGTCAAGGCTGATGCAGAAGATGACCCTTTTCCGAGGACTTCCACGACATAGTTGCCAACACCGTCTATTTCTTCGGGTCCCGGTTTGGAAAGGCTGTAAGGTAGACGTTGCATAAGGTCCATCTGTGTGCGGCGATCCAGGTTTCCTTCATCGTCATGGTTCCCAAAAATAGCAGCATAAGGGATTTTATGTTTGATGAATAGATCAGCAAATTTGTAAATTGCTGTTTCTGTATCTGGCGCGGTGTCACCATTTACCTGATCACCACTCAGAATTATCAGGTCTGGCTTTTCTTCATCCAGTAGCCTGTCAATAAATTCCAAAGTCCGGGGATCCGCCTCGCATTTATCCTCATCAGTCTTGGGAATAGGATCCCGACAATGTCCAAGCCCTGTAGCAAGATGTAAATCTGCTGCTTGCATAATTTTGAACTTTCCATCCTTCCGAATTCGTGGAACTGGTGGTTCAATCTTTCTGGCATGTCCTCGTCGTACAGTCAGCCTTGCTTCACTCTTAGAATCTAGCATGAGAGGGATGTCTTTTAATTCCCAATCAGGCCGAGGGTCGACAGCATCGGGGCCAAACAGAACATCGACCGATGTTATCGATTTTTGCGAGTCGGTCGAATGTGGTAGTCTGAGTATCCAAATGCCTCCAGGTCGTGATTCCCATTTTTTATCAGTTCCGGCACCAGGGTCCAGTCGGCCCATTTTCACATCAACGACAATTTTATCTGTGGGTAGAATCTCATCCCCTTTCTTCCGCTGTATATGCAGATATGCCTTCGAAGTCCACCCTTGACCAAGGTACAGGTCTTTTTCTATGCGATGCCATACTTTAGGATCGAGTGTGCAGCTTGAAAAGACATTCAAAGCAGAGCAGGTTGTGACTGTCAGTTCAGTAACAACAAGGCCCGGGTGGTGGGACGGCAAATGGTCATGTATTGAAGCTGGAAGGACCCGTATCTGGCTATCGAGAATGACGACGAAGACAACAACGGTGACTGTTAATATGCCGAGCTGGATTATCGTTCTGATCTAGAATACACTCTTAGTTAACTGAACTAGAAGCTGGCAAGCCTTCAAGCCAAGGGAGGTAAGTATTTACGATTCGGCGGTTCATCTTTCCTGCAGCACCCTTTCTGTATCTTGAAGCGGTTCTAGGGGGCGATCAAAAAAATATCTAGCTCGTCAGCGCTTCATGAAGGGTTTGTGTAAGCAGAGCAAATGCGAAGATCGTGTTCATTATGCGAATCCCAGTAGGGGAAAAAGCAAAGTATCAGAAACTCATCCACCGGTAGATTGTATAGTTGACTGAATATTCTCGTCACCAGGTTTCTTCCGAACAGCTATCAAAGGGGAAATTGATCACGGTGACGGCACTTCGGAGCGGCGCTATTATTAGCCGGGTAACTTTAATTCCGGTCCAGTCCAGACTACCTAAACCTACCTGACTACCTAAATTCTTGAGCTTCGTGAGCTTCGGAAAAGCATCTCATCGAAATCTCCACCCCGAAAAGATACGATATAAGACAATACATATATAGAATTGATGGCATCTGTTACACTTTTTTCTCGTCGGCTCTTTACAACTTCGAGATCTCCTCTGTTAAGTCATGCGCGGCCAATTGACACTAACTTTGGGATATTTCAAGGTACTCAATTTTATGTCCTGGGCGATGTGTACTTGCTATATGCTAACTGTGGTCTTAAAGAGGGTGATAGGGTAATATTAAACACGACGAAGGGTGTGACCCTGACGAAACCGCTTAAGAAAGACCAAAAAATCGACGTACGCGGCGGGTATATTGAGCATAACCATATCATTGGTAAAAGCGCCAGAGACGTAGTACGGACACATAATGGTATCGATTCAAGCAATTGTTTGTCAGTAGAATGTTGTCTGGCTTGGACTGCTAACAACTGTCGATCTCTATAGGTCGTGGTGATTTCCGGATAACTCAACCAACCCTCGATGAATATGTGTCCCTAACCCGACGACTTGTCACTCCGGTAAAGCTCCCTCCGAAAGAGAGTTGTCATTTACCTCTATGTGGAGATATACGTATAACTGACGAACGCCGCTAGTAGGTGTATGCGGCGGATGCGAGCTTAATAGTGTCGCTCCTAGACATCCACACACCACCTCCATCCGGAGACGAACAACATGGTGAACCTCTAGAGATTCTAGAAGCTGGGACAGGTCATGGTTCTCTGACGCTGCATCTTGCAAGGGCTATAAATGGAGCAAATACTTGCCCACCTCCCATCCCACAAGCTACACAACGGACAATTTTGGACCCACAGAGCCAAGCTCAGGACACAGCCGAAGTAACAGAGGAGGAGAATATCAAACAGAAAAACTGGGATGCATGGAAGGCTAAGCGCAATGCAATTCTTCACACAATCGAAATTTCACCCAAGGTGTCAGCTCATGCCGAGAAAGTGGTCCGCGGTTTTAGAAGAGGCATTTACACAGGGAGTGTAGATTTTTACGTTTCAAGCGCAGAGGGTTGGATTCAGCACCAGATTGAAAGCCGAAGCTCGAATCTTCCCCCTGGAGAAAAGTTAAAGCCATTCCTGTCATATGCACTACTAGACATGCCATCAGCAGAAAAGCGCATTCCTGAAGTTGCGCGTGTTCTTAAGACTGATGGAGTACTGGCAGTTTTTACACCAAGCATCACCCAGATTGGGGATTGCGTTCAACTAATCAAAGACCAGCATCTGCCTCTTGTCTTAACAAAGTCAGTGGAACTTGGAATGGGAATTAGTGGCGGGAGACTATGGGATGTTCGGCCCGCAGTTATAAGGGCAAGCGTGAAAAATCGGGAGGATGCAGAAGAGCCGGCTAATGAGGCGCTAGACAACCTAGTTGATACTTCAGCTACTAACAACCAAACGCACTACGCAAAAGAAGATAGTGGCATCCAGTCATCACAAGAGAATGGGCTTGGAGGAGAGAACCAGCCCGTCAAACATGTGATGGTTTGCCGGCCCAAAGTCGGAGAGAGAATTGTGGGTGGCGGCTTTGTTGGAATATGGAGAATGGGAAAGGTTTGATTACCTTTTTACATATTATATTGTACGTTCATGCTATGTATTACTAGTATTGCTTTGTCTATAGAATGCTGATCAGCCGATTTAGATGTCACCATGAAAAGAATCGTGCGTCCGTGGGTGCAACACCCCAGTGTAGACCCAAGACCGAAGGCCTCGTAAAATGGAAACCCTACTGCAGGACACCCCTGACATTCAGCCCCAGCCTCGCTCGTTTTGCTCAGAGTATAGGAAGCCGCTTGGTATATAGCGGGGACACCAGGCCATCTTTGAACTCGTCTTTTTAGAGAGAGGCATATTTATTATAATCTTATTTCCCGGCTAATGATCATAACTATCTAACTCGCTAGCTAACTAGTTGGCAGCGCATCTAGCATGTTTCCATGGGCTGGCAAAGCCAAAGATGGCAAAAGACCGAACTGGTTTGAACGGCTCAGGGGCAGCTCACAATCCAAACTGCAGCACCAGCAAGAGCAGCCCGCGCCCCTCAAATCACGACCAGACATTTCTGATATTACAGGCATAAGTCTAGAGGAAATATGCAAAGTGTGCTACAACCTCGACCCAAGCCAGGCTCCAAGAAGTGGACCGCCAATCAAAAATGGCCCTTCGTTGTTTTCGTGGGCTGCTCGGGAGTACAATTTACCTGCAGAATCGTCAGTTGCTAAAGTAACTATAGATAAGTCGCATATTTTACTCGACTCTGCCTGGGGCTGCTTTTTCTGCGCCATAATTTCTACGGCCCTCTCGATGGCGCAGCCTGGATGGGAGGCCGAAGACACAGTCATTCGCATCAATCTAGCGCCAAACGTGCCTGTGACTGTGCAATTGCAGTATGGCCATTATGGCACTTCCAGTGGTGATACCATGGGATTTGAGGTCCCTATGCACTTCGAATATATTATCCAGCCTGGGACGCCAAAGCCAACAACAGAGATAGAAATATACCGACCTCGTCTGTGTGGTAGTAGTGGTAAAGCTCCTGACAGAGGTATGTGGCTCTCACTCTGAGGACCGGTACATTAGAGATGCCGCAAATATTGACTGGTTTTGGAACTAGGGGAGCTCATTTCTGGCCTTCTAGAGCCTATGGGCTTCGGTGAAGAGATAGCATCCCATGCTGGTGATGATACCTGCGTTAAGTTCATAAAAGAGCACGTAGAAAACTGCATCAGAGAGCATAATTGCGGAGGGAATGGCGGACATTCGGCATTGCCATTGCTCCCTGATCGCATCATCTGGATCCAAGGAGGAAACATAAGGAACATTCGGCTTGTTGAGCCAAAGAATACCCGTGCTAATTACCTTGCTCTAAGCTACTGCTGGGGCTCGGTAACCGCAGATACATACCTCACGGACCAGTTTACAGTACGCTCGAGGAAGACTGCTATAGACTATAATGCTCTGCCGCCTCTACTCCAAGATGTGGTTCGAATTGCCTGTCTCCTTGGTATTGAGTATATTTGGGTAGATCGATTGTGTATTATCCAAGGCGACAACAGCGACTTCAAGAAGCAGGCTCCCAAGATGGGTGATATATACGGCAATGCTACCTTAACAATTGCTGCGGCCTCTGCCAGCTCTGAGAACGACCGTATACTGGTTGAACGGGATGCTAAATGGAAATCTTCTGGCATAAGCCTTACCCTGGAAGGACTCGGCACTTTGAACTTGAAAATCCGGCGACGATCACATAAATTAGGTACAGAGGATCAGGGTGGTGATTATGGAAGGGTGTCTACGCGGGCTTGGATCTGGCAGGAGAGACTCCTATCTGCGCGAACCGTGTTTTTTACCTCCCATGCCCTAAAGTTTGAGTGTCACTGCCACTCTATCTGGGAAGGCTTTGATCAAGGTATATCCGGTAATTCTTGGTCCAGCAACCTAGAGAAGGTATCCATTGATTCGTGGCTGGAACTAGTGGATGAATTCATGCGTAGGGACATAACATACGCTTCTGATCGGCTCCCAGCTATCGCAGCGGTTATGAATCGCATTGAGAAGCGCAAAGGCTGGACGGCTTTTTGGGGTTTATGGAAACACGCCATTGTCGAAAGCCTGGGTTGGAAGGTAGATGATTGTGGTATAGAGGGAAGGCATCTTTGTGAAGTGAACCCGAGCACCTACGCGCCAAGTTGGAGTTGGCTTAGCATAAATGGCCCTATATCCCACGGCAACCTCTCGGTCTCTAATAAAGTTTCTCAGGAGGTATTAAAACCTTGGGTATATGAGCTAGAATGCCACGGGCTTAACGATGCAACGGGATCAATCACAGTTGATGGCCGTTTTGTTACCGGCTGGGTCGAAGCTACGGTAAAGATAGATAAGAAGGACAAAAGCACACCGGCTGAACCCGACAGATTCAGCTATCAATATAGAGCGGTGTTCACTGCTGACTATGTCGAAACCGTAGTAAATGCAGATGTGGCACTTATGCCTCGGGGAGACGAGCCTTGGGGCATGTGCAGGCCAGCTGTGCGTGTACCGGTCGGAGAAGTGCCTCCAACGCGATCTTGGACCCGCTACTGCATTTACCTTGTGGTTGCCACGAGAGAACCATTCGCTATCGCACTGCTCCTGGGGCCCTCCTTACGGAGTTCTAAGCTGTACGAGCGGATCGGGATAGCTTATGCCGTTAGATGTAATATGTTTGAAGGAGCCAAAAAGGGCCGCTTTGAAATCATCTAGCGGTCTTATTAGATTTAGGGGTATATGGCTCACAATTTTCTCAGAAAGTCAGAAGAAATATCATTTTGCAAATCCTACTAGCATGCGCATCGATATAATGGTATGGACTGAGATCCTTTTAAAATTGCCACCCTGAGAAACTAACTATAGAACTAGTTAATCAACCATAATTAAGCTTAAATGGCGGCACCTAAATTTAGAGTAATCTTATCAATCAGATAAGAATATGAGGTTTCGCAGAGGCTAAAGTGTTAATTAGGCCAATTCAATTTGTTATTTTGTATTATATTGACATTCAATAATTAATAATTAACAGCTGCATTGTCCATATCCACCCATCTATTAAAAAAACGCCATCCAAACACGTGGTATCGACGTGGTCAGAAGCAGCTGCGCCCGGAAAACTATATCGAATCTATCCACGGTCAGCTCATTAGTTCTAAAATAAATAGAAAGGTAACGAATCATGACAGAAGGGTATCGATAAATTTCAAAATCGCCTGTCATACTCTACGCGGTACAACCATGCGCAGCATGACTTCAAACAGCCTTATTTCGACTACTCTTCGCTTCTTTCTCCATCTGCAGCCTTTCTTTCCTCGCTCGTTCCTGAGCATCAAGTCCGGTCTTGGTAACTTCGTGTTCCTTGTTGAGCCTCTTTTTCTGTAGAAGCAAACTAACTATAAAACCGATAGCAGCGAGGGCGGTATAGAATATCCACATGGTGCTCAAACTTTTGGTATAGGCGTCGAGAACTGGTTGCTTTTCGTTTGGCGGGAGAGCCTGGATGATATGCACCGAAGCGCCAGCAGAGACTCCTTGCAATGCATCCAATGTCTTGGGGCTGAGGAGGTGTTGGATCTCTAGAATGTTACTTTGGAGTCTGTTCTGGATAATGACACCTCCGATGACAACGGAGATACTGCTAGCAAGATTCCTGCAGAAGGCTATGGAAGCTGTGGCAGTTGCTATGTCACTGGGCCTTATATGGCTCTGAAGAGCGATGATGGGGGCCTGGAAGTTAGGTCCAATACCCATTCCCGCCACTAGTTGGTAGAGGATAACTTTGACCAACGATCTGTGTGATGGGAGATTGATATAGAGTCCTGTTCCGAGAACTAGAACGGTTGTTCCAAACCAAATTGGTGGAAGGCAAAGACCGGTCTTGCGAATGAAGATACCGGTGACCGCAGAGACGATAGAAACTGCTATAACGTTTGGAAAGAGGAGTATTCCCGACTTTAGCGGTGTCTCTCCAAGGACGGCTTGAAAGTAGAGTGGAAGGAAGAAGCTTCCGCTAGTATAAATGGCTCCATGTATGAGGACCGTTCCATATGCCGCGAGTGTGGATCGCTGGGTAAAGAGCCACAGCGGCATGACTGGATAACGCGAAACCTTCCACTGAATAAGAATAAAGATGCCCCATGTCACTATTCCGAAAACAATCAAGCATATGACTGTTGGGGAAGACCAGGGGTAAGATTCGCCACCATACTCAAGGCCGATGAGGAACATCACCGTACCGCCGACGACAGCGAGAGAACCGAGCCAGTCAATGGCACGGAGTCCGGCTAGCAATGGGGTGGTAGGAGTATGGAGCTCCAGGAAGAAGAATATAATCAGAAAAGCAACTCCGTCAATGGGAACTATTTCTACCGTTAAGAGCCATCATGGACAACAACCAGGGAGAGCACAACTTACGGTTTATATAAAAACACCAACGCCAGGTGGTGTACTGGGTCATAAGGCCACCGATGACAGGCCCAATGATGCCTGATATAGCCCATACCATGCCGATGATACCAAAGTACATGCTTCGAGTTCTGTTTTACGAGGTTAGCCTGCCAAAACCAGCCATTTCCAAAGGCCAGGGAAGATGGGAACGAACCTCATGCTGAACAAGTCGCTCACACAGATATTCACGAGAGTAAGAAGGCCTCCGCTTCCTATTCCTTGAATCACACGGCTGGCTACCAACATCTTGATATTGATACTCACGCCGCATAGGAGCGAGCCGATCAAGAAGACGACGTTGGCGGCCAGCAAGACAGGCTTCCGGCCGAAGATATCGCTGACTTTCCCCCATGATGGAGTCGATGCTAGGAAACAAGTCAATACAAGAACCACTGCCCAGGAGGGTAACAGTAACATACAGGCAGCGCCGAGCAAATATGCAGAGCCAACCCAGGCATAGTCCGCCTGTGATGTGTTAAACTCTCTGGCGATGGTTGGCAGCGCCGTAGTAACGATCGTCTATGGCGTTTCGCATTAGCCTATCAGTCCACGAAGGATGAAAATCAAGACGAAAGGAAGAAGAAAAGAAGACGAAGAAGACTTACTATGTCGAGAGCCGCAAGAAACGTGGCCAACTATATAATAGATAGTCCGATGAGCATGAGTGGACGGCTTGCAATATAAATAAACCAGGGAAACAGAGTGCAACTCACGCAGAGAGCAAGCATGATGAGAGCGACTTTACCCTTCGACATCTTGACCTCGCTGGAGCCAGCTGGTGCCCCTGGAGCCTCTTGTGCTTCTGGGCCATGATCATCTCGACTGTCTTCTTTCTCTTGATATCGATCTTGAAGCACTTCTTCTTGCTTCTCGTCTGCCTCTGCTGGCCCAGATGTTTCTACCGCCTCCTTCGCACCGCCAGCAAGCATCTTCGGCGCCTCCATCTTGGCCGAGCAATCTGTGCTCCCTTCGAGAGAGGACGACGAGCTCTTGATCTCTGTGGCTGCTTCATCCTGCCCGCCTGTCACCGTCGCCGTCGACTCCATCAAGCCTGCCATGAGGGAAAGACGCTCTGCTTCGTCTGGCCGCCGCCGCTGGATGGCTTGAATAGTTAAAGGGGAAAAATAAAGAAGCAGAAACCAGCAGAGCGGTTGAAGCGGGTTTTATATGTACAAAGAAATATAGAAAAATAGCTCAGAGACGAATCATACTGTCATATATTCGCTGTCTCCCACTCGGTTTTCTCTTTTATATATATATGGTTAACCGTATACGAGAAATTGCTCTGGATCTCCCTCGTTAACTCACCCAACGGCCAAAGAGCTAACTAACCTGCATATTTTTGCCTTTACTGATGCCGATAAATCCGATCCATGGAGCAGAATGGACAAACCAAGCCCGAGCCCGAGGCCCAAGGTTGTCACGGCCAGTCTTGCCTGGCATGGCTTGAAGATAGTCGCACCGCCAGGACGAGGGCCCTGATGCCCCATATTATTGGAGCGGCCCGCCGCCCCCAGACTGGCCAGCAGTTAGCTAGCTAGTTACCTACATATGAGATGTGGAATATGACTCCTAAAATATGTACGGAGCAAAGGGAGAAAAAAAGAAAGACGGATTCCAGCTCGGACATAAGTTACGGCGAGACCCCCCTTAGTGCGACATTTCGGCCTGTCTACGCCCGTATCCAATCGAACTAACTTGAGCTGCCAGGCATACTCTTGTATAAAATGGGCAACTATATGTGGAGATCGATCGCCCGTAAGCAACGAACGTACGACCGGAGCCGAGTTCTTCTGCCTATAGCAAAGGGTCTCTATAACATGGCCAGACTGTGAAACATCATCCAATTCTATTCCTTTCTTTTTTTTTTTTTTGCACGTCTTGCCTTCTCCTTAAACCACCTGGCCTCAGGGCCGCTGGGGAGTAGAGGCATGTAACTAAATATAACTATTCAGTTAGTTATATAAAAAAAGGGTTGGGTGGGAGAAAGCTGTATCCTCTCTTCGCCTGTGTCTTCCTTCTTTACAGTTCCATCCCACACACCGTCACCGTCACTATCATCAACCGACCAACCAGCCAACCAGCCAACCTCATGTTTCGACCCAATTCCCATTTCCACACCTTCACCAGAACACCAATGTCTGCAAGATACGAACGAGGCAGATCCAGAGAGATTCATGAGATAAAACAGAAAAGGAAAAAAATAAAAAGGGGGGGACGAGAATAAGTGGTAGGTAGGGAGATAGGTAGGTAGGTTGGTAGATAGATAAAGGCGAGGTAACATAGAATGAACAAGAAAGGCCATCATACCACCCTCTTTGACTTCGATTACAAAAAAAAAAACAGACAGACCAGCTAGCCAGCTATGAGGATAGTTGGCAAGGAGAAGGACAAGGCAAAAAAGTGAAGAAAAGGGAGAAAAAAAGGAGTAATGAAGACAAGGCGATGAAATAGAGAGCAAGAGAAGTAAAACAAGGTACAGCAATATCACCACGCCGTGTTAAGAAAAGGAGAAAGAAGCAAACAATGGACAATGGTTTCCAAGAGCAGAGACCCGAGGAAGCGAGGAATGCGTGACTAAGAGACGTGAATAGGAAAGAAAGCAGGGGAGAATACAGCAGATGCAAGAGGAACAAGGGGACAAGAGCTGAGTTGAAGGTCAGGGCGAGTACAGAGAAAGAGGAAGCGGAAGCGGACGGGCGAGATATGGGACGAAAGGGGGAGGGACCAGGGGAAGAACAGTGAAACTCGCGGCAGAGATTCCGAAATAAGAGTAAGATGACGATATGATGATGATGAACATGGGAAGCAAGAAAAAAGGGGGAGAAGAACAATAAGAGAGACGAGGAAATAGAAAGGACCAAACGACTTAAGCACCCTAGCTCCATCCGTTGAAAAGATATAGCTTTGCACAACCTTTCCCTCACCCCCCCCCAAAAAAAAAGAAACAGGAAGAAAAGAATATAAAAAAAAGACGAAGAAAACATTCACGCTGTGCCTCCTCTTACTCTCTTGTTTAACTCGATGCCAACCAACACTATCCGCGAGCTCGATCCTTATCACGATCTCGTTGCGGGCCAAAGTCGACCTCAACTACCTTCCCTTTCTTGTTCTTGACCGAAAACTCTGCCATCAACGCCAGATGGTCGCTTGGGAAATGGTAGTTGGGGAAGCCAGGGACACGCTGCAGGTATTCCTTGTCCACTTCTCCGAGCAGTCCGGTGACTTGCAGCAGATTGGAGGAGTACCAGATGTAATCGATGACATCGGTGAAGCCTGGCGTGTAGTTGGTGAAGGAGAGCTCGCCTATGGCAGAGTAGGCTGACTTGAGGGTGAAGGGATGTGTCATGCCTTGGCGCGTGAGGTTGCCATATAGACGATCTCGGAGGTCAGGATGTTCTTCCTCTAGGCGGCCGTGGGCGAGAAGGTTGTAGACCGCGGAGGATGGGCGGGAGTTAAAGTCGCCGCATACCAAGATCGGAATTTGAGATGGGCTGCTGTACTCGACGGACGGAGACGGCTCAACAGGCGTGGGCGGGCTGGTGTTTTCGCTGTTGTTCGTCTCGTCCTCTGGCTCGGAGAAGCGGAATGCTGTCTTGTCTGTGCATGGAGGTATTTTGATGAACTTCTCGGCAAGCTGCGTGACTTCTTCCATCATGATGGCTGATTGAACGAGCTTGACATCTTTGTACGCAGGATCCCAGTAGATGTGCGCGTTGACTACAATGATACGCTCTCCGGACATGCGGTTCTCGAGATAGACGACAACGGCAATGTTGTCCTTTTGCCACAACCTGTTATAGATGTCGTCCTGGCCCTTGGCGTCGGGTCGTCGTACTGCGGTTTGGCCGAAGTGAATCATCGCCTTCTCGAGGAGGATGTACTTGCTTCCCTTGAAGAAAGTGGCGCAACCATCGACGACCTTGGCTTCTTCTTCGCTCATACCTTGGGCGCGACCCTTTGGCCAGTATACGCCCTTGTAATCGTTGTACGCCAGCTGTTCCCTGAAGAAACCATGGTAGCTGCCTTGGTCGACTTCCTGCAGGCAGACAATGTCGGCGTCCTGGCCTCTGATTTCGCTGAGAAGAAGGTCACGACGGAGCTCCCAGGCGAGTGCTTTGGATGGAGCATATCCGTACTGCTGGTGTGTAGCATATCGATCGCACAGAGTGTTGTACGTAAGCACAGTAAACTTGTCATGCGGGTTCTTCGACGAGCCGCGGCCGCTTTCGTCCAAAACAATCCAGTCTCGGTCAGACGGAGGCATTGGCACTACCCATGCTATTAGTAAAACAGTGACATATCATTTTCATGTTTTAAAAAAGGCGTTAATCGAAAGGGGAAAAAGGATTAAGAGTATCCCACCTGGCGTCTCTTCCTTGAGGTACTTGATAAGTGCCTTTGTTCCCTCCTGCATGATGCGCGACTTGAGCACATCGTTTAACGGGTTCCCCTCGACGCCGAGGGTTTCAAGTTCGCAGAGATAGCCCATCTCGAACGGAAGAGTTTGTAGATTGTTGTCGAAAAGAAGAAGCCTCTTCAGGTTAGTTAACATGCCAATCTCTTCTGGGATCTCCGTAAGCTCGTTGCTAGACACGTCCAGGTGGGTGAGGTTCTTGAGCTGGCCGATCTTGCGAGGAAGAGTTTTGAGCTTGTTGTGGTTGAGGTAGAGCTTGTCGAGGAAGGCATAGTGGAAGAGGCCATCGGAGAGAGCGCGAAGACCCTGGCCACCAAAGTCAATGGCCATCCAGTCCTGGCGGCGGGTTTCCTTTACGGCCACAGCGCGATTACGGTCCTCGGTGCCGTTTTCATTGGAATCGTTTTGATGGGAGGATAGCTGGATACCCTTGGTCTGCTGGGCGACGGATCTGGCATAGTAGTGGGGGGAATTGGCCTGTCTGGATTCGGCGGCAAGCTGTAGCTGCTGCTGCCAGTGCTCGTTCATGGGCTCGTCAATCTCGTCTTCGAGGTTAGCGGAGGAGCCGTTTTGCAGGTGGGAGGGGGTAAAATGCTGAGCAGCGGCGTTGGAGAGAGCACCGGCGGAGTAGCTGTGTTGCTGGTGCGAGAGAACCGGGTTTGATTGCGAGTGAGGGGCGTGGTGTTGTTGCTGCTGCTGTTGTTGCTGCTGTTGTTGTT
Organism: Trichophyton verrucosum HKI 0517; assembly: GCF_000151505.1. Classification (NCBI taxonomy): domain Eukaryota; kingdom Fungi; phylum Ascomycota; class Eurotiomycetes; order Onygenales; family Arthrodermataceae; genus Trichophyton; species Trichophyton verrucosum. The sequence continues at coordinate 19,419 of NW_003315553.1, forward strand.
GCTGCTGCGTCTGCTGTTGGGGATGTTGCGGGTGCTGGCCGGGATGCTGAAACTTTTGCATGGGCATGTCAAACCGCTGGTGACCCTGAGCACCGTTGAGCATGACCGGCTGCCCCTGGTGGCCCTGGGAGTACATGGTGAACGAGTTGATGGCGGGAGACTGGTTGATTGGCGGCGAGCGCGACGGCGAGGGCGTGTCCGGGTTGAACTTTAGCCTACCGGTGGGTGAGCTGGTCCCGTTTCGTAGAAGGTGGCGTTGGTGAGCTTGGTGGTGCTGCGAGGGCTGCTGTTGATGCTGTTGGGACTGTTGTTGTTGTTGCTGGGTCTGCTGCTGCTGCTGTTGTTGCTGTTGAGATTGGTTCTGGAAGTAAAACTGCCCGGCCCCAGGCTGGAACCGGTAGGGACCATCTGCCATTTAACGAGGCAGATGAGACCGAGGATGTGTGCTGGCGGGCGGTGGAGGGGGTAGCTGGCGTAGCTGGCGTAGCAGCAGCAGGTGTCCGGACAGAGAGACGGGCGGCGTGGCGGGAGTTCGAGCTTGCGGTCTTCGTCTCTTCAACATGAGGGCCCAGCGAGCGGAACCTCCACTGGCAGGGAAGAAGGGAAGCTTGCGGCCAACCGTCAGAAAGGACCGCCCTTCTTCTACAACGCTCGTCTGTTCAGGTCCTTCTGCCTCTTTCTGGCGTCTGTCTGTCTGTCTGTCTGCACCGAGGGCCAGTCCGGAGGCACAGCCGCAGCAAGGGGAGTCTCGAGCAGGTTGGCTGGGACGGGGACGGGCTTGGTCAGAAGGACGAGCAGCAGCGGGATGGGGGCCAGGGGAGGGAGTCCGGCAGCGCTTACATCTGTCAGTCAGTCAGTCAGTGGTGTTTCTTCCGGCGCCTGTCGATGCGAGTCTCTTTTGTCTTCGTCTTCTTCGTCTTTATTCTTCTTCTTCTTCTTTCTTCTTCGTCGTCGTCGTCGTCGTTTCGTTTCTTTTTGCTTGTTTTTTTGCCTTGAAAAGTCGAAGGTGGGAGTCGGTCACGTGGAGTCACCTGACATGACGCTGAAGAAGCTAAAAAAAAAGGCAAAAAAGACAAAAAAGACGAAGAAAGGGATATAAAAAGGTATAAAAGGATAAAAAAGATGAAAAAAGATGAAAAAAAGATACATGGAAGGAGAGGAAGTGATGGCCAGAGAATGCAGGCTATATACACAAAGAGCAGTGAATGCATGGGAGGCGGCGGTGGACAGTGATGGAAGGACTCCCTTGGTGGCGCAGTCAGCCTGCTCTTCCATCTAGTTAGTTAAAGGTAACTACCAGCTGCTGCCTGGAAGAAAAGACGAAGAAGACGTAGAAGTCATGGAAGCAGACATGGAAGGCCTCGAAGCAGGCCTGGAAGACTCGAAGGCAGGGAGGGAGATCTCAGCCTGGGACTCTCTGCTGGCCGGTGGAAGGACATGGCCATGGCAGCCAGCAGGGGACACCCTCTATAGATGGCTCTTCTTCTTCTCCTACTACTATTCTTCTACTACTATTCTCTCTCTCCTTCTTCCACTGCTACTACTTCTACTTCTACTTCTACTTCGTATCTACAGAGTGCTAGACCTGCTGTGATACAAAGACCAATTCAAAGGCCAATGCGAGACAGCTCAGGATGGCCGCTACTAGTGACCGTCGACGGTTGACTAGGCCGCCCACGCCTCGAAAGCGAGTTCTGCGACTGGTAAACAGACAGCTGGAGAACGGCAGCAGGCGGTAAATAGGCTAGCTGATCGGTGGTCCGTTATATAACTTGACGAAGATGCGAACGAATATCAGGACCGCCAAAGGGGGGTGAAGCTCCTGGCCCGTCCCAGCTCCATAAAGCAATATAAATACTCTATCCAGTCCGTATTTTCATACTCCGTACTCTTCGCCTCTCTCCCTATCGGTCCCTGTCTATCTCTGCCTGTATCTCTGTTCTCCCAGGCCTCGTCTCACCTGCGTCTCTCCCTCGATATCAACCCCTGACGCCGGCTATTACATACAGAATACTCTCTACCTGCTGCCTCCAAGGAGCGAGCAAACAGCCGGCCCAACCCTCCCAGGCTGGGGGACCGAGAGATACGAAGCAGCAGCAGACCGACAGACAAGGCCATCAGAGTCTCCCTGCAGGCGTTACTTATCTTGCCCTTCTTCACCCCCTTTTTTTCGCCCCCAGGGCAAGGGTAGTTTGACTTGGTAACTCTAAGCAAAAAAAAATAAAAAAAATAAAATAAAAAATAAAATAAAAACTTCGCACTAGGGATGGCCGTTCCCCCAGCGGGAGGCGGCTCGAACACCAGCGGCGGCGGCAACACCACGACGACGACGACGACGACGACCACAGCGACCACCACCACCACCACCGGCAGCAGCAATAACAATAATAACAACAACAACAACTCGACCTACAACTACAGCAGCAGCGAGGTCCGGCACTACAACTACAACCACCACTACCAGTACACTCCGCCCACTCTCGTCTCGGCCGTCGACTTCAAACATGTCTTCCTCCCTCACGCACCTATGATGTCGATTCCAGCCCTAGATCCGCTTCCTGCTGGCGGCGGCTCGCCCTCGTCTGCCTCCCTCAACAACACAGACTACACCACATACCCGCTCGGCAAGCAGAATGGACGGACCTATCTGCGCGACCCGGAGAGCACCTATCCGCTGCCCTGCGACGTGCCCGAGATCCACCGGCAGTCCCTCCACTCCCTCATCGTCATGACCGTCTGGGGAGGGCCCTTCTGCTCCCCGACCACCGCAGACAACCCGCCCAAGAAGGTCCTCGAGCTCGGCTGTGGCTCTGGCCTGTGGACGAGTGCCTGCCACGAGTACTTTGCCAACCGCGGACAGACAGACATCTCCTTTACCGGTCTCGATATCATCAGTCTGGCGCCGGACCTGCAGCACAAGCAGGGCGTGGACTGGCAGTTCAAGAAGCACGATCTACGGAAAAATACCCTACCTTTTGCAGACGAGAGCTTCGACTTTGTCTTCATCAAGGATGTCTCGCTCTGCGGGCCCATGTCGGATCTCAAGGCGGACGGGACGCTGTCGGAGCCGTTGCGGGTGCTCAAGTCGGGCGGCGTGCTCGAGATCTGGGACTCAGACATGGTCTACAGGACCCTGCTGCCTAACCCGCCCGTGGCCCCGGGCAAGCTGTCCGAGGAGTACCAGGAACAGGCTGAGATTACCGGTACATACACCATCTCGTCCGCTACCCCTTTCACCAACGCCCAGAACAAATACCTCAACGACTACAACACCTGGATACAAAAGGCCTTTGAAGCCCGCAAGCTCAATACCATGCCCTGCGCCACTATCGGGCTCGCCTTCTCGTCCGAGGCTGAGTCGTTTCAGAGCTCTGGCAGCAGGCGTGTTGCCATCCCGCTCGGCGAGGTCAAATGGGAGCAGAAGCAGAACGGCAAGCCCCTGACGGCCGACCAGATGGCCCTGCGCCAGACAACCCTGCTCACCGTCGTCCAGCTGATCGAGAGCATGGAGCCCTTGCTCATGGAGGCCAGCGGCAAGGGCCAGGCCGAATGGGATCGCTGGTGGACTGGCATGACTACCGACCTGATGCAGAAGGGAGGCGTCGCAAGTGGCGAATGTCTGGAAATCGGCGCCTGGTGGGGACGAAAGAAGTAACTTGCTCTTCTTCTTCTTCTTCTTCTTCCTCCTCCTCTCTTTCTGTCTTTCTGTCTTTCTTCTCCGTCTTCTCACCTCCCACCCAGATCAAATTAAACCATTACGCCCAAAAAAAGACTACCACCCTATACACGCCGTCGGCTTCAGTTCCGACCCTTCAATTTCGACTTCAACTTCACCGCTCAGTTGCTTGTTGTCTGGTAACGCTTCTTCAGCGTCCGATACCGTTTCAGGTAATATCTGCATATCACACATTAGCACGGCGGCACTTCTTACTTGCTTTGTTGTCTTGTTTGTTTTTTACTATCACCAGCTCAAAGGGAGGGTTCTGTGAACGGAAACGGAAATGGGGATATCTGGAACGACCAAAAAAAAATATGCTGAGGTTCAAACGGGGTGTATATCACAATAGACGTCAGGAGTGGTTTTTTCCCCCCTCTTGTTTTGTTTCCTTTTCTTGCTCGGGTGGATAGGAGTATATAGGCAAGGCGGGAGGTTGCATTGTATTTATGTATGGATGTCTGACGACCCTGGGACTATACGCGGAGTATATAATTTGCTTGAATAAATTCAACTTACAAGGCTTCGACTTCTATTATAATGTCAGAAGAAACGCATGAAAAAGTGACCCGGAAATAGCACAAGATCGTACACACACCTTTCTTCACAAACTCAGCTCTCTCTATGCCCTTTTTGATTTCGGCTTCGTCGGTGATGTGCGCCTGGCTGGCAAAGGCCCGGTGCAGCCGGTCTCGGAAATATGCGTATCCAAGAGGATAATCTCGACCCAGGAAGAGGAGTTCTGCTCCAGCAACATCACATTAGCCTGTCTCCTTCTCCCCGCAGACCATTCCTTATGCCGGCTGGTCACCTTTATAGACCTTCACCACCTGGTGTCTTAACGAGCTCATCCTGTCCCAGCAGCCCAAGTGGGTTATCTAGAGAGATGCCCTGCTGCAAAAGACTGACGTTGAAGTAAGCCTGCTGCTAGCGTCCGACCTGCATAAGCCTGCTACCGCTGCCCTGGCGTCCTAAGCTGATCCTTCGTCTCCTCGTCCGGTGTCCTTGTCTCTTCTCTTTCTTTGTCCGGTCTCCATCCTCCGTCCTCCTCGTCGTCCTCTTCCTTCGCCGTCAACAAATCCCCAAACGCCCGCGCCAAGTCACGTGCCGCTTAGTTAGCTTTGACCCCCAAACTCCGGGCCATAAAGCCGAGGGCCGGCAAAACCAAGCACCTACTTGCCCACAAGAAAGACACAAACAGGAGAGAGAGAAAGCGAGCGATTGATAGCTTCTAGCAGTCTCCAGGGAGCGTAGGAGCAAAGTACCAGACATGTCTTCATCGATGAACCTGGCGAGGAAGTCGCTTCTCGCTCGCAGCGCTCCCAGCTCGCCATTGGTCAGCAGCATACCCAGCTTGTCTTCTCCAGGCCGATGCTCTATCCCTGCTCTATCTCGAGCCTCTCATTCCCATACAGCCCATAGGCCAGCATCCAAATCTAATAATACCCAGCTTGATCCGCGATGGCTTTCAAACATAAAAAGGCGTATTGGGAAATGCATTGCTTTTGGTATGAAGCAGGATCTAGTGCCGGCTGCCGGAGGGGTGCTGGAGGAGATAGCACGGAACTGGAGGGAGCTAGTCGCGGGCAGCGAGGGATTCTTGACCGGTGAGAAGTACTGTGGTCTTCACAGGCATAATGTCGTCTGGGGCGAGATGGTGAGTTCCACTGCATTATCTTCTACTTTCTTTGTTTTTTACCCCCCTTCTCCTTTTCACGTAACTATCGGTTGAGTATGGATGGTTTGTACTGATTTACGGTTACCTTTCTAGGATTCCATGGTAAGATACCCGCTTTCCCTTGATTATATGATATAGCCGTTCCAGCAGCCTTGGATCATCTGCTCTTAATTTGTATTATGAATGATCTTCTAATCAGTGTGCTGCTATATTCGCTTTTCCGGAAATAGGGTATGCATCATATACTAACTCGTTCACTATCATCCCCATAAAGGGAGCAAACTAACGTACGAAATAGGCCATGTGAATAACGTCATGTATGTCCGCTATGCAGAGACAGGCCGTGTAAATTGGTCCCGCAACATAGCGCTCCACCACGACCCCGAAAACAGCAAGGAATGGTCGCAGCTCATGGGCTCCACGAGCATAGGCTACATATTAAAGAGCATCAAGGTGGACTTTAAATTCGTGCGTATACCCATTTAACACATCTACCAATGTACAAACGAAGTTAAAAAACCACCAACTAACCTACACCTGTAACATTCAGCCCATGATGTTCCCAGACCAAATCAGCGTCTATCACAAACTATCAAACGAACCACCGGCACCGAATGATCCGAATCCAAGCCACTTCTCCAACCTCCATCTTGACGTGCTGATCATGTCTGAAGCCAAGCAGCGTCCTGCTGCTCGATGTGAGGAAGACGTAGTGTTATACGATTACAAGATTGCAAAGAAATTGAACATCTTGCCTACATGGATGTTGGTGCAGTATCGGAAGCTTTGGGAGGCGCAAGAAGCTGCTAAGAAGGCGAATAGGGAGAAAGTCAGGGATATTGAAAGGAGGGTAAGGGAGTTAGAGGTTGGTAAATGGGATAGGGAGGGTGCTGTCGAGAGTATGGGTTCTGCTGCCAGCAGCTAGCCAGTATATTACATGATGTATATAAATAGACCCCTTTTGGTTGATGTTGATGGGCGGATCGATGTCTGATTTGATGCGTATATGATATCTAGAGAGAGCAAGATACGTGCTCCTTACAATGCACAGGTCCAAAGTATTAACTTATTTATTATATAATTGGTAACTGCTCTATAACCTCACCCTGTCTTGGAGCTACGTATGAAGCCTGGTTACCGTGGCCGTGAACCGGAGTATGAGGATGGGCATGAGACAGCGCAGCTGCAGGAATATGAACAGGAGCCGGAGCCAAAGCTGGAGAGGATGTAACTCCCGTCCCGTATGGCAGGAACTGTCGCATCCCATTAGGCGCGTACCGATACATCCCCATACTTCCACCTGCGGTGATGATAGCCCGATCATCTTCGATGATTGCAGCTCGCTCGATATACCATGGCGTAATCGGTACGCCATTCGGAGTAAGTATTTGCATATGAATTCGAAGGCTTTCGCGAACTTCGACTTCAATTTCGACTCCGTTGCTGGTTTCTGTTGCGAACTCTACCGGTATATTCTGCTCTACACCGGCGTAGGTGAGCGGGTTATAATTCAACCTATACAGATCGGATCTGAATATGTTTTGGATATTACCCGCCGGTTCACTTGCAATTTCAACATCAATGAAGAGGTTAGGATCACCACCGCATGCAGGAATCAGACGAAATCTCGCTGGAACCTGGTTGGAGCATTAATACTCTCATCTTATATCCATTCAAGATGAGAAGGGCTGGAAGCATACCTTAGGGACAAAAGCTCCAGGCAAGTAGCTGTTATAAATGGCTGATTGGGCCATTTGCATCTGAGCTTGTTGTTCACGTTCAGCTAGGTCCTGAGCATTGGTAGAGGAAACGATGCGTTCATGTTGGGCAGTTAGACGGTTAAGACGGCTCTGAAGACGTTCTCTCTTTTGTACGGCAGACGCGAGCTCTGCTTCAGAGGATGTAACGGCTTTCGCCATGTTGGATTTAGCGTCCTCAACCTCCTGTCTGAGTGTCTTCAGCTTTGACGTCTCCGCTTCGATAACAGCCTTTCGGGCGTTCCATTCCTCCAGCTCGGTACCGGCACCGGATAAATTTTCGAGTTTCTCAAGCTGAGCTTCAATCCCGGCGGTTGCATCTTCAGTTTGTCGAATGGTTCGTTCGAGCTGAAGGGAGCGTTGCCTTTGGCGGCTTTCGTCTCCACCACTCAATAACCTGTGGGTCAAGCCATCTAGCTCACGTTTGACTTTGGACAGATGAAGCTTGTGGTTGTTCCTTGAGCGTTTGAGACGGGAGCGGCGTTCGTTTAATTTAGCTTCAGCATTGACTATCGAGTTCTTGATAGTAGTTGATGGTGACGAAGGCCGTAGAGACTGCTGTGGGGATACGGCGACAGGAGGAGTAATGACTACAGCGCTTTGTTTAGCAGGGCAAGCTGAAAAGAGTGTGGGTTGTATGAAATAAGCGACTCACCTTGATCTGTGACGGGTGCTGACGGCGTCTTGACGCTCACAACACAGACTTCCTCGTTTGTATCAACACACACAAAGCTACAGGTATATGTGCAGTCCGGCGCTAATCCGGAAATCTCTCCTCTCCAGTGAGCAATCGGAGAATCCTTGGAGCTATCAGTCACCTTGGAAAGCGAAACGGGGGCCCAATGTGCGCCGTTGACAAGAACATAAAACGGCCCTGCAGCTCCATAAGCGGCGCCTTCAGCTACGGCGTCTTCACTGATATTAAAGTCATTCGCAGCAAATTCAATAGTTGAGGTATCAACACCAGTAATCCAAATAAATGCGTTGTCAGGAGACACGCCATCCAAGTCATCTTCCGAGGTAGGGGCATTAGGAGAGTACCAGTTACAATTCCGGGATCGTTCATATTCTCTAGTGACAGTAAATTTTGTGCTAGCCAAAGCGGCCCAAAAAGGTTGTATCCTTCTCGCCTCGTTGGCTTGACGACGTCGTTTTTTAGCAGTGGAGACGCGTTCCTTTGCATCTTTCAAACTAGAACTTGGCTGTGCAGGTTCAGATGAAATTCCAGATGATAGAGCGGTTGAAGGTTCAATAGAGGAGATATCAGGTAATGTAGGCGTTCCAGCAGCAGAAGTATCCGTGGCTGACCTTTCGCTACTTTTGGCGCGGGGAGAAGACCGATTCTTGGCCATTGATCGTCGAGCCATGGCAGTTCCAGCCTGAGCCAAAATATGTACTGCAAGGAGGCTTCCTATCCAGCTAGGAGGTGAGGAGCTATCTTGACGCCGAAACTCTGCGGGTATCAGGTACGAATACTTTGCAACTGTTTCAGGAGAAAGAAGCTTTGCTGAAAACAAGTGGCCAAGCAGGAAGGTCTGTATCCCTTCACTTCGTAAGAGGTGTACGATAAGCACCATGGAGACACAGAAGGTGTTGACACCTCCGGTGCCTCCCGAGCTTCCGGCACCCAAGGCAATGGCTACCTGAACATGAGCGAGATCAATAGCAAAGTTCTTTGCCCAATTCCACATAAACAAGCCCCATACAAGAAGACAAAACCCGTCCATTGCAATCATTGTACTTAGCGAGGGAGTTCCGGCAGGTCCTTGGAAGATGTCAAAATTCGAGGTCAGAGTCCCGGTAGAGACACCGGCGGGTAGCATGAACGTCATGGAAGCGTAGAGAAACTGGACCAGGGTCAAAACGATGGGAGGCAGCTGTAGCAGGAGAATGAGAATGGCGATTGTATCGGACGTGGGACAGGCCTTGAGGATCGTCGAAGCAAGGACTAACGGATTGACGCCTTTACGGGCGGAATGGGCCTTTTTCACAGTTGGAGCCATCCTATCCGCTCGACGGGAGAAATGTTCGTTGAGCCGGTCTCCAGCTACAATACAGGTTGCAGCTGAGTAGGTATGATGGCCATTCGGTGCCATGGCGACATCTCCTCCAACACTAGTGCTGCTAACCAAGGCGTGACCGTTGCTTCCATTAACCTGAGCACCTCCGCTTACACGCCCGCCTGTTTCTTTCTTGGTCACACCGCCCATACCACCATTCGAAGAACCATAGCTATTTTCCAGTTGGCCATCGAGGTTCTGCAGAGTCCTGGCGGAGGCGTAGGGGGAAGACGACGAGGCAGCGGTTACGGAGGGAGAAATAGAAGCTGCTGCTACTTCTGCTCTCGAAGCAGTAGCGGGAGGAGTCGTAGATGGAGTGGGAGGTGTATTGCTGGAGGCCTGGTGGAATCCGTTAGGAAGGCCATTCAGATGGCCATTAGATTTTTGTTTGGCGAGCTTCTTCCCTGGCAAGGCACGGCCTGACTCGCTGCGCTGTCCGTGGTGGTTCTTCCTAGCCATGGATTACCTATCCGCGGGCGCTAGGTGCTGTCGATGAGCCCAAATCCACCTTGGCGAGGGTTAGCCAGAGTGAAAAGGGCTGCGAGGCCACCTGCGGCCCAAGAGGCAGAGTCTGGATGTTACGATCGAGAGGGGGACCGGGGGGGAGGGTTAATTGGCAGATGGGCGTGCCTTAGAGAGCGGCGGCCATCCTTTAGCCAGAAAGGAGGGAGAAGAGCGAGCGGAGAGGAGCAGAGGAGAGGAGTCAGAGGCAGGCAAAAGTGAGGCCGGAAAAAAAGCAGTGAGTGAGTGAGCAAGTGAGTGAGAAAGGCTGGCCCAGCGCTCGTTTCGGATTTCACAAGATGCTTTTTTTCCCTTCAGACTTTCTCGGCGGCGCGCTTGCGGTGAAAAAAAGGTAAGCGCTGACTAAGGAGAAGCACCAATAGCGCGTGTTTATTTGCTGAGTCAGCACAGCCGCAGACCTTATTTTATCGACATCAAAACGACGTGCGATAAATAAGAAATAAAAACAAGGCGAGTGAGGCGAGATGAGAAGCGGCGGCGGCGGGAGGAGAGCGCCGTTGCTCTGTCCAAGGGGCCGAATTGGGGGGGACCAGTTGCTTTCACCCTGGCCCGTTGTCCCTCTGGCCGAGCTGACTCCTTTTTGCTGCAGTGTCAGAAGTAGGAGGATGACACACTTCCCGCTTCTTCCTTCAGCTTTTTGGCTAGGCAGAGGCGGATGCGCCGGGAGGCTCTTCTGCTACTTGACTCCTGCTCCTTACTCCTTCGCAGCGCCCCCTGCTCTCCCCTGTTCATGTTCTACAGCGCGCCCTGACCCCTTTTCTGCTCGTCTGCCCGCTCTCTACTCTACGCTCTCCCCCCAATCTCACCTCGTCCGTCCTCTCCAGCTCTTCCTCTTCCTCTCTACCTCCCCGCGCGGCCCTAGGGGAAAAAACTAGAAAGCTTAGGCTCCTTGGCCCGAGCCCGGGCAGATCGGCATCACGTGGAAGCATCGATCTGCTTATCTCAGCTGCAGATACTTCGAGTGACAGGGAAGAGAAAAGTGACGGCGACAAGAAAGTCGAAATATCAAAGAAGTCACACAGAGTGGAAGAAGTACTCCGTAGTTCAAGAATCGACTGTCGAGAGCCAGGAGTCATCGGATCCAGCAGAGACAACACATCCGCCGTACAGGATGACAGCATACACGCCACTTTCACTCATGCATCCTGAAGTAACGGTCTCCGATTCGAGATGAAGCGTATATTTTTCTCCTGCATGTGCTCTCCCCACAAATTATACCACCTCTCGGATGCAGAGTTCGGGACTGCTCACATTATTTCTCCTGCTCACATACTTACTTACATGTCTACTTGTCGTCTTCTGGCGATCAACTGCTGACGTACCAGCGGCGTTGTTGGGAAGGCAAACCGATAGACAGACACCCTTACGTATTGATGTAGCACTGCATGCATGGACCTGGTGTTATCCCGGGGTTGGGCTCCATCCCTCCGCCCATCCTTTGCGAACCCACCAGTCACGGAGAAACTTGGAAACAATCCATGCAAGATACTAACTGCCTTTTATGGCTTCTGCACCATGCTCCTTTTAGTTTCCTTCGTGTTGAATCTGTTGGTTGGTTGATTTCATTATTGATCTGGGGCGGCTATTCTCTTCAATGAAAGTATGTTCGGCACTTTATTCAGAGAAGCCGTCAACATTATCCCGTCTTAAAGCGTAATGAGCAGGTGGCAAGCCGAAGGCGAGGTAGCACCAGTTTAATTAGCAGGCACTACCTTTGTCGCTCGCGCTCCCAACGGCTGATTCTTCAGGGATGATGCCAGTATCACGCTGAGCACTGAACACCCCCTGACCTTACTGGTTCTCCTTTTTTATTTTCTCGCTTTTCACGGGTAGTTCTCGTCAGGAGAGAATGTTAAAAAGGGTTGAGAAATATCCACATGGCATGAATGCACTAGGGGGACCTTATATTCCATATAACCAACCCAACGCGTGCTCTGAACGCCTACCCAGACCACCATATAAGTAATATTATGAACGCTAATATACAGAAAAGATACTTCGATTCCCTTCCTTACTTAGACGGGGAGGAAGGTAAGATCACATCACCCATCTCCCAGAATCTGGTGTCAGCATATGAAAGGCACAGTTCCCTCGCTGAATGGGCAGTGTTTAAATTCACAGCCTGATCCGAAAGGACATTCACAACCGTTCCGAATATGACCACATGGTCTCCAATTCGCGTGGTCTGCGGTAGGCACTGGCACTCGAATATAAATGGGAAACGACCATCTTCCCCGGCTTTCACTCCATTTATCACCAAACGTGGCGGCTCACCACTCTGGAGAGAAGGTGACGCTTCAACATCACTGGGAGCAGTGAATCGAAAAAAGGAAGCTTGCTGCTCATCCTTATTTCTAGCTACGTTTTCATATCCTTTTGAAAACTCCAGAGCCAATCTTGCCATAGCCTCCGTAGGAGAGAGTAGATGGACGAGGAACCGGGACGAGAAACGGATGGCGTTGTACGTCTCTGATGGTAATTTGACGTTAAACGATATCACTGGCTTTGGGCTCAATGTTACTGTATTGAATGAAGACACCGTCATGCCCCTAAACGCAGAAGAGGGCGGAGAATTAGGGTCAGTCGAAGTAACTATCGCAACGGGATGAGGTACTAGTCTCATCAACCGCCGGACTTCAGTCTGGATATCCATCTCAGCATCAAGTCCCCTCCCACTTTCTGTAGTCGAGACATCGTCCTCTAGCTCAATTGGCTTTGTCTTGTTGGTATTCGGTATATGTGAGCTGTTTGCTCTGTAGGTGCTCTCGGACTTTATGTGATCAGCTCGCTTTCGTAGGTTGGGTGGTAGGACTGGGCTGAGGGTATCGGAAATGCTCTCAACATGTTTCGACACAATTGCTCGTACTATGCCCCCGTAGTATCTGCGAGAGAGGGTGTGGAACGGTGGGATTGCGCTCGCTCTTATGGTGGTGTTATAGGTAGCTTGAAGTATCGGGAGTCCCTGGCCCCATGGCCGAGAGAAGGGGAGCATCTTCCCAATTGACTAGCTGTGAAATTCGTCTCCCGGTATCCGGTTGCATCATTCAAATCATCCAGCTGCCCTCCCTCATGCTCCTCCGGGTATTAAAATGCTCATTTTCCTTGTTCCTGACGAAATAAAAAACTGGCAAAGCTTTTGGTCAAGCTACCGAACACAAGGGAGAAAAAAAAAATGCTGACGTAATCAAAATTTATCGTGAACAGCTTCAATCTTCGCGATCGAATCTTCAACAATCTTCAAATTTCGCAAATCCACCACCAAAAAGCCATAACCCGCGCAATTGACAGGGCTTAGTCCCTCAATCTTTACGAACAATCCTTATTAGCGAACAAAGCCATGTCTTTTCACGCCCCCGTTCTCCGAGCGGGTTCAAAAGCCGCCTCATCATCCACCACATTCATTTGCACTCAATGCAGAAACGCAACGCTCCTCCGCCGTCCTAAGAGACCTTATACATTCACACAACTCATCGCACTCTCTGATGGAAGCACATTTACCCACCGTACCACATCTCCTCAAGCTGTCTACCGATCTACACGCGACTCCCGCAATGCCCTGCTATGGAACCCCAGCAGTGAAAAACTGCTAAATCTTGAAGACGACGAGGCAGGTCGATTAGCTGCTTTTAGAAGCAGGTATGGACGAGGATGGGACTCTACTACGAAAATCTCTGCAGAGGATGCAGCTGCCGCCGAGGATCTTGCCAGTGCCGAAGTTGGGACTGCAGCTACGCCTCAACAGACGGCTAAGACACCTGAGAAGGAGAAGGTTGTGGAATCTGAGTTTGAAGAAGAGGACGAGGATAGTTTGTTGGACTTGATTAGTTCATTTGGGCAAGAAAACCCTTCTTCTGGATCAAAGAAGAAGTAAATGGGATACGATGAGGCGGTGTTAGATTGGCGAGATGTTTATATGCTTTTTTGTATTTTACCTCCTATTGCTAGTATGGCATAAAGCAGGGCGAGAACAATATTGTACTATATTATTATATTATACACTTTGGGAGAGAAAAACTATACGATATTCTTGAGCCAACTGGTTCGTGGTTACTTCAATTGCTATAAAGGTGCACTGATACTCGGGGACTTGAACTATAGAATTCACTGCTATTTAACCCGACTTCCCATCACTTGATACTCAGACAACAATAAATATCCGCAAGAAACTCCTCCTGTACGAGCCAAAAGGGGAAAGAAGGAAGCAAGCGGTAGCATAAGGCATAATTCATCTCCGGAGCTAGTTTAAACAAGGTAGGGTTCATCATCAAAGGAAAGATGATACGATATTAAAGGATCTGTGCAGAGATAGGCATCTTTTCTTATAAAAAAAATATAGGAAAGTGGTATAATGTCAAGATCAGCACCCTAATTCAGATTTTGAGAAAGATATGCTAGTGGTCCTGTATATTTTAGGCCTCGTCTTGGTCTCTAGATGTACTGTTGCTTTCTGAGGGCTGGTGGCTTGGCCCATTGCCTTCAGAAGGGGGAGCAGCAACAGAACTATGAGCAGCAGCTGGATCTTCATCGGCATCAAGCTGGAGGAGGAATGTTTCCCATAGTTCGATGAGCTAAACGACCAAGTTAGCGTAATGTCTGAAAAAACATGAAGGTAAATGGTGATGAATATACGAACCTCCTTCTGAGCTTCAACGGCGCTCTCCAAAAATGTTTCTACTCCAGACTTGAAATCTTCGACCTTTTCCCTTTCAAATCTTTCCAGCTCATTCCGCATTACTCTCCCCAAATCTTCGAACAGTAATCTCGATTGATGAACTCTCTTCTCCGCATCCGCGACCTCCGCGTGCGCTTGATTCAACCGATCTTGCTGCGACTTGCCCTGCCTGAGCAGTTTATCCCGCGTGTTCTTCTTCTTCTGCAAGTCAGACTCGGCTGCATGCCATGAATGGTACGATTTCTGACGTTGGGTAAATGCGGTCTTAACACTTCCAATGAGTCGAATGTATTCATCCATGGTGATACCAAGTGTCAGGACGTCCTGTTGCGCCTGACGCTCGTAGAGTTCACGAATCCGAAGCTGAACTTCGGCAAGGCCATCAAGAGGGCCGGAGAGAGCAGGAGAGAGTTCAACGCTTGCAAGAGAGTGAAGAGACGTTGAAAAGTCACTGGCAGCTTCAGCAAGATTTTTACGCTGGGCTACAACGGTATCAATAGCCTTTAATAGAGCTCTTAGCTGAGTCTCAAGAGCGTCCAAGTAGATTTTTCGATCATGGAACCACTAGTTGAAAGTAAGTATCAAAACAAGTAGGTAAACATAGATTGAGGGGAAACATACGTCGTCATGCTCTATAAACTTTCCACCGCCTCCAACGGATATTCCGAGAGAGCTGAACATGCCCTTACTCTGGCCGAGATCAGGTTCGCGGTTTTCCTTATTCTTTACATCCATGGTAAATGACTCGCTCTCTAGGAATATCTTGAGATCCCCATCGTGTTGTAATGTAGGATGGGCGGCAATTTTGTTGAGCATACGCTCCAATGCTGCTCGTCTGGACTCGACGAAGTTAGTATCGAATCTCCCGACTGCCTGCTTCTCCGGAGGAGGCGGTACAACGATTCCAGGGTTGTTGGAATGTAAAGAGTTGTACAGCCATAGAAAGTCTCGGTATCGTCTGGTGACCGTAAATTCAGGTCGTATATATGCCTTTGAAGTTGTCTACGTAGGACTGTCAGTTAGCTGCACGATGGATGAGCGTAATAAAGACAGACACGGGTCCTCACCTTCGTCCTAACTTGGTAGACTATATGACTGCTGGTGATATCTCCGACTTTATGTGGATCTCCAACGGTAATGTAGAACGATGGCTTCGCAGCCTGTTCAACGCTGATACTTTGATTTTGTCGTTTATCTGCAGTTGACGAAGCGGGTGCCGGCTGGACAGGCGGAGGTCCCTTTGCCCGCGCAGAAGGACCGTCTTCATCAAGATCAACAGATTCCATCAGCGTTGTCACACCTGCGGCGCTAGATGTTTGCGACGCTGATGAGGTAGGCCGAGCACTCCGAGATGTAAACGACTCCTTGCGCGGGGGCGCAGGTCGCTGGTCCTGTGTCTGAGCATCTGCAGCTGAGAACGAGGATGTCTCGCCCAAAGGCCCGAGAGGATCAAGAACATCTCCAGCAGGTTCTAGCTTGACTACCTGCGCGCTGACCTTACGGGGTGCTCGGGGACCTCGTGCGGTCGGTGGTGACTGAGGAACTGAGAGTGATGTCGACGACTGCTCGGCGGCTGGCTGGGTCTCTTTAGCTAGGTATAGTCAGCAAACGCAGATCAATTCAGGTTGACATCTGTCCGAATGCGATAAAACAAGGCCGTACCTGGCTCTTTTCCGTCGTTGGCCTTGGAGTGGGAGGGAACATCTGTCAGTCAGAACTGTCAGCCCATGTCATTGCAACGTCGGCAAGTGGAGGTTTTGGAATGGTGTTCGAATATACCGCCCCATGGAGAGTCACTGCCCTCCAAATCCATGGCCAGCAGGCTAGTCTGAGGACTGCTTCTTAGTACTGGCGAAGGGGGGAGTTGTCTGGCTGTGATAACAAGCAAGGAGGGAGTCCGAGATGTTTCTGCGCTGGCTGGAAAGCTCTCTGGAAGTAAGAAAGCTGTTTGCCTAACCATGACGAAAGTGGTGTAAGTTTGGTAAAATTACAGGTAATATCATTACCACATGGATATAAATTACGACCCTCTTTTCAAACTATCAAAGCCCAACTGTTTGTTTCAAGAGATTAGGTACTGGCTCATTAGAAATATGTACTGGATAAACTATCAGGCTATGTTCATGTCTAGCAACTCACGTCAACCGTCTATTTTACTATCTATGCTGATTCATTAACGACCCACGGCAGGCCGAGAGAATGCATCTGAACAGCCAGTTGGAAGAGATAATCTAGACTCTCGCACTGAGTCTTTGCCTTGGCAGGAGTATCGCCCCAGACGTATCTATGGAATTCAACTTAGTTTGATCTGGATTGTCACGAGCTATAGGGTGATGCCACTTACATTCCATGCCTCCGGACTAGAACGGCGTAGGTATCGGGATATTCCTCCATGGCCTTCTCCAAACTCTCGGTCAAGTCCTCTTCAAATGCGGTATTCTCGATAATCGGAATCTTAAGTGTGTCAAAGAAACCCAGCATGCCTTTACCTTTACCTCTGGGAATTCCCTTGATCTGCTCGATGTTGCTAATCTCAAAACAGCCGGACTTGCCCTTTTCTCGTTCAACAAGCAAGGTGACTAGCACGGCCCATTGCGAATGAGTGTGAATGCAGCAGCCGGCGCCGCGATCGAAGGCGGCGAGGAAGAGAGGTGTACAGGCAGATGGGTTCAAAGCAGAAGGCTTGCGGATATATTTACGGGCCGACGGAGGGTACTTGGGAGTCGGGTAGGAAAGGACGAAGATCTCATTGGGCTTGATGAGCTCCTTTTGCACGCCAGAGGGAGCAATGAAGATGTGTTCACCACGACGGATGGAGGTCTAGTACGCAGGGTTAGCTAGAAAACAGCTTGATGGGCAGTCTGTTTTAGTGAACCGCATACTCCACCACCGGTACCAGTAACCCATCCTAGGCTGTAAAAGTTCTTGCACATCTCTGGGATCAAGTTTGCCGGATGCTGAGGGTCGTCCGACTGAACGAGATGGTCATTGTTTTCCCCCTGGAGGGACTGCTCTGGCTTGTTATCGGCCATTTTCGCTGGGTATCTTCAGAATCTCAAGTGAAGCCACCAAGAAGCAGCTTGTCTGCGTCCAATTGAGCGATTCTCTTCCTCCACAGTGTCCTGTTACCTTCCTACTCCGTCGTCTTCACCGTCTTCCTCGTCTTCTGCGGCCTTTCAAGCGGGACAAAAAGTGAGTTTCAGGTGGGATGAATATGATGACTAAAATATTAGTAATAAGCGGGTAAATATAGGACCGCGCGGTAACGGCCCGCTATGCGCACGCACAGGATACCTAGTCTACGCCCACGCACCGCTATGATTCACACCAAGATGCGTGGCAGTAAGCCGTTCTGTCGGCAAAAGTGAAAGAGGCCACCTTTCAAGCGGCACGGTTTGACTTTATATAACCTCCCCAGGTCAACCTCGTTTCGACCTTCGTGTCCTCTCTTCTCTTCTTCTTCTCCTTGTCCGTCTCTCTCTCTTTGCTCGTTGACCTGCTGCTGTTGCCAGCCTGTTTCCATCCTCTTGACGCTCTTAATACAAGTTGACGGAGTTGTCTCGTTTTGTTTACTGAGTACATAGCTCTAAGGACCCGATCGCAATGCGTCTCAACGCCCAGCTCGCGTCCTTGCTGCTCTCGTCAATAGTGCTTGTGGGCTCTGCCCACGGCGCTGACGAGGAGCCAGTGGCAGAAAAGAAGGAGACTTCTTCCATTGAGAGGCCTACCTTTGTTGTACGTTTTCGCTCCTCAAAACACACTTTTGTTACTGTGCGAGCATTCTAACTTAATATGATAGCCTACCACTATCAAAGCTCCGTTCCTCGAACAATTCACCGACAAATGGGATTCCCGATGGTCCGTCTCCCATGCTAAGAAGGAGGATGCGAAATCTGATGAAGAATGGGCCTACGTTGGTGAATGGTCGGTGGAGGAGCCAACCGTCTTCAAGGGCATCGAAGGCGATAAGGGTCTTGTTGTCAAGAACCCAGCTGCCCATCATGCTATATCTGCCAAGTTCCCTAAGAAGATTGACAACAAGGGCAAGACTCTTGTTGTCCAGTACGAGGTTAAGCTGCAGAGTATGTAATTTGCACATGAAGCTACCTTAGTTGAGCTTGTAACTGACATATCCTAGACTCATTGAGCTGTGGAGGCGCATACATGAAGCTCCTACAAGAGAACAAGAAGCTTCATTCTGATGAATTCTCCAATGCATCCCCCTACGTCATTATGTTTGGTCCCGACCGATGTGGAGCTACCAACAAGGTATATATTACTATTGAACCATACCTCCTGAAACATGGTATCTAATTCAATTTCCAGGTTCATTTCATCTTCAAGCACAAGAACCCCAAGACCGGCGAATATGAGGAGAAGCACCTCAAGGCCCCTCCGGCGGTTAAGGTTACCAAGCTCACCAGCTTGTATACTCTCATTGTCAACCCAGACCAGACCTTCCAGATCCGCATTGACGGAGAACCCCTCAAGAACGGCACCCTCCTCGAGGACTTTGCTCCTCCAGTTAACCCTCCAAAGGAAATTGATGACGAGAAGGACACCAAGCCTGCCGACTGGGTTGACGAAGAGAAGATCCCTGACCCAGAAGCTAAGAAGCCTGAGGATTGGGATGAAGACGCTCCCTTCGAGATTGTCGACACCGAGGCCACCAAGCCAGCTGACTGGTTGGATGACGAGCCAACTACCATTCCCGACCCTGAGGCTGTCAAACCAGAGGATTGGGACGACGAAGAAGACGGTGACTGGATCGCCCCAACAGTCCCCAACCCCAAGTGTGAGGAGGGCTCTGGATGTGGCAAGTGGGAGCCCCCGATGATCCGAAACCCAGCTTATAAGGGCAAGTGGTCTGCTCCTCTGATTGATAACCCTGCCTACAAGGGAGTCTGGGCTCCAAGAAAGATCCCCAACCCCAACTACTTCGAGGACAAGACTCCTTCTAACTTCGAGCCCATGGGCGCTGTAAGTTATAACTTGTTTAGACGTTTCCCCTAATATTGTTCACGAAACTAACAATGTTGTAGATCGGCTTTGAGATCTGGACCATGCAAAACGACATCCTCTTCGACAACATCTACATTGGTCACTCCATCGAAGATGCGGAAAAATTCAAGGCCGAAACCTACGACATTAAGCGCCCCATCGAGGAGGCTGAGGAAGAAGCCAGCAAGCCCAAGCTTAGCCCTCAAATCGACGATGAGACCGACATCTCATTCACCCAAGACCCAATTGGCTATGTCCGCGCTAAGATTGACCGTTTCATCTCTCTCGCTCAGGATGACCCCATCGCCGCTCTCCAGGCTGTTCCTGAGGTCGGCGGCGCCATTGGTGCCATTCTCGCTTCCCTTCTTATAATCATTGGCATGTTCGGCCTCTCATCCCCTGCCCCACCAGCCAAGAGCACCGGAAAGACGGCCGAGAAGACCGAGAAGGAGAAGACCACGGAGGCCGTCACCGCCTCTGGTGCCGACAGCGGTCAGGGAGAGGCAAAGAAGCGCGCTGCAAAGTCAGGCTAGAAGAAGTCACTGACAAATAAATCAACATAAATATCAGCATACAACTGACCTCAGCACAGCAAGCAATGCCCGCCGGCTCACCCGCGATGCGACTCAAGTGACATGACGCGCAAGAGAAAAAGAACGAATTCCCTTTTACGCCTTTTTCCTTTCTTCTTTCCTTGTCTTTCTTATACTTTACCTCTTTTATACCGTTATTGCAGCTGGCGTCTTTGCATCCTTTACATTTGCCATATGGAAAAAAGGGGGAAGAAAGTATTTCTTATTGAACAAGTCGGGGGCATCCAGGTTCCCTTTTTCTGCTGCAGCTAAAATCCCAAAGGATGTGGAAAGGGCAGGGCTGGATAGACGGGCTTCCGTTTCGCGTCATCTAGAAACATAATCCTTCTATGCACCAGGCCGCGAGTTGATGCTCTGTAAAGTATTTATACCTATCTCTATATCTCTATTATCTCCATCTCCATAGCAAATACCATATATGAGCTTACATAATACTCGTCCGGTCCTGTAGCGGCGTTGCTGATTGGTCCAATAAAGCCGGCACAAACCGCTTACCCGAGGAACTTGCTAGCGCCGGCGGCAACTCCAGAAAGCCTAAGCTGCTGGCGCCGCAACTAACGACTCCGACTTCCAACTGCTGCATCTTCGTCTCATCCCAGTCAACGCCTCCCCTCTCTCCCTGCTCAGCTCCAGCTCCAGCTCCGAGACGACGACGACGACGACGACAGAGATAGTGACATAGCCTGCAATCATGGCCTCCAGAGCTGCCACCCGTTTGACTGCGTTCCAGCGCTCCCTGGCTGCTGCTTCTCCCCGCAGCTCCCTTGCCCGCTCTCTCACCACAGCAGCCCGTACCGGCAGCACCACCAGCAGCACATCCATGATGGCCTCGTCCAGGAATAGCTCAGCTACAGCTATCCGCAGACTGCACGCCACGGCTCAGCAGCTCAAGCCCGCTGCCGCTGCAACTGCCTCAACCACCTCCGCAGCATCAACGGCTACCTCATTCCCCCAGTCCCACGAACGCATTGCCTCCCCCATCGACACCACCAACTTCATCGACAACGAGTTCACTGCTTCTCGCGCAGAGACATGGATTGACCTGTTCGATCCTGCTACCAACAACCTGGTTACTCGTGTTCCCCAAAGCACCGAGGAAGAGATGAAAGCTGCCGTTGCCAGTGCCCAGGCTGCGTTCCCGGCTTGGAAGGCCACCAGCATCATGGCCAGGCAGCAGATCATGTTCAAGTTTGTCAACTTGATTCGTGCCAATTGGGACCGTCTTGCTGCTAGCATCACCCTTGAGCAGGGTAAGACTTTTGCCGACGCTAAGGGAGATGTTCTCCGTGGTCTGCAGGTAGCCGAGACCGCCTGCGGTATCACCACCCAGATGACCGGTGAGGTGCTCGAGGTTGCCAAGGATATGGAGACCCGAAGCTATAGAGAGCCATTGGGTGTCGTCTCCGCCATTTGCCCATTCAGTAGGTGTCCCCATACATATGCTTGCCTCTCTCACTATGAATCTGTTCAATAGTATAGTTGCTAACGCCAGATAGACTTTCCTGCTATGATTCCGCTATGGTGTATCCCAATTGCTACCATGACTGGTAACACTCTTGTCATGAAGCCATCTGAGCGTGACCCCGGTGCGGCTATGATCCTTGCCGAGCTTGCCAGGGAAGCCGGCTTCCCCAAGGGTGTCATCAACATCATCCACGGATCTGCCAAGACTGTCGACTTCATCCTAGATGCCCCTGAGATCAAGGCTATCAGCTTTGTTGGAAGCAACCGCGCTGGTGAATACATCTTCACCCGTGGCTCTGCCAACGGCAAGCGTGTTCAGGCCAACCTTGGTGCCAAGAACCACTGTGCCGTCCTTCCCGATGCCAACAAGAATCATGCCCTGAACGCCATTGCAGGTGCTGCTTTCGGTGCTGCTGGCCAGAGATGCATGGCCCTTAGCACCTTGGTCATGATCGGTGAGACCAAGGAATGGCTTCCTGAGATCGCTGAGCGTGCTCGCGCCCTCAAGGTCGACGGTGGATTCGAGGAGGGAGCTGATCTCGGTCCCGTCATCAGCCCCGAGAGCAAGAAGAGAATCGAGGATATCATTGCGACCGCTGAGAAGGAGGGCGCTACCATCCTCCTCGATGGCCGTGGCTACAAGCCCGAGAAGTACCCCAACGGTAACTGGGTTGGCCCAACCATTATCACTGGCGTCAAGCCACACATGACCTGCTACAAGGAGGAGATCTTCGGCCCGGTCCTTGTCTGTCTCGAAGTTGATACCCTCGACGAGGCTATCGAACTTATTAACGCGAACGAGTACGGCAACGGTGCTGCCGTTTTCACCCGCTCCGGCCCAACTGCCACCAAGTTCCAGCGCCAGATCGAGGCTGGCCAGCTTGGTATCAACGTGTAAGTGTCTTCCCGCTAAACAAAATTGCAAATCACATTAAGTATTTAACTAATATTCCTACTACAGCCCCATCCCTGTCCCACTCCCAATGTTCAGCTTCACTGGAAACAAGAAGAGTATCGCTGGTGGCGGAGCAAACACGTTCTACGGCAAGCCTGGCCTCCAGTTCTATACCCAGCAGAAGACCGTCACCAGCTTGTGGAGAAGTGAGGACGCAATCAGCAACAAGGCAAGCGTTGTCATGCCCACCCACAGTTAATTGATTTCCTTTCGTATAAAAAGAACAAGAAAACGAGAAAGAAAAGACACATACACCCAGTTCTAGCCCTGTCCTTTTACATGTTCGCGGATAACATAAACTTCTTCTTTTCGTCATAGATTGTCGCCCATTTCTAGTTTAGACATCCTCGACCAGCATACCAAATCGACTCTCAGCCTCGTAGCTGGAATACGCAACGTTACCACGATATGATCCAGAAATTATATGTTTAGTAGTAGCTTGTGCCTTGATAATGTTTGGAGATAAAATGAGCGTTTGTTTGACACGATTAACTATGTTGTAAAGAATGTTGAATGCGATACCAAATTGTTCACCTCTTGTCTGTTGAAACAAGGGGAACCTTCAAAATTCAAAGAGAAATCAACCCGTCCTACGTTTATTGGGATTTCACCTAGTAGTCCTCCCCCCGAGAAATCACCTCCTTACAGTTGGACCTGAGTAGAACGGTCTATTTAAACAATGGGTTAGCGTATCAAACCATGTAAGGAGGAAGTGCACTTACATGTTCGAACTGCGCAACATATGACCCTGGAACATCAACGAGCGGTGCATAGCATTCTACGATATCATTTGAAATGAGCGACCTCATACCAAGATGATAGTTCTTCACCCCCATATGCTCAAGATATCGCCTAGAAAATACCAGCGTTCCGAAATTCTCACGGATGGTCTTCAACAGTGACTTGGCAGATGCATAATGAAGACCAGCAGTGCTAGCATGTTCGTTGAGCCCGTAACCATATACCCCGACTTCATCCCGGGTATAGCCCTTTCCAGTACTTCCAAAAGTCTCAATAGCAAAGACATCACCTTCTTCCATGCGTTGGGTGGTCTTTGACCTGACAAAGGGGACTTGCTTTTCGCCATGGATCTTGTAGCGCAGAATGTTATGACCAGTAAGACTACGAAGGGCCTTCACAGGAATGACCTTCCCATTGATTTCAACTTCATAACTTTCCATCACTTCTTGGATTTCTCCACTAATATGATCAATTCGAGCATCAATACCAGCTTCCTACATTATGGTTAGTACTATACAGGTCACAGAAGAGTATAAATAGGCCCTATAGGAGATACCTTGAGTCCGGTATTGGTAGCTGCTTTCACGGCTGTAAGTAGATTATCGTAAACAGGGTTAGAAGCCATAGTAAAGGCGCTGTCTACAATTCTTCCATTGACATGAACTCCAAAGTCTATTTTCAAGACATCATCATGCTGGAGGATAACCTCTTTGGCCCCAGGATTAGGGGTCCAGTGAGCAGCCACATTATTGAGGCAGAGCCCGGTTGGGAATGCTAGGCCAGCTTTTAAAGCATCGCCAGTTTCAATTCCTTCGTGACCAGTAAGTGCGCGAACACCAGTCTCAATCTCATGTGCAAGCTCGCTCAGTGAAACACCAGGCTTCGTGATTGACTGTACGTACTGACGGACCTGACGATGAACTTCAGCAGCTTGGCGATAGTCAGTCAGAAACTCGTCGTTCATGTTTTTGATAGCAGCCCGATGACGAAGTTCTTCTGCAGTTGTGCGTTGAAGGTTGTCATTGCAAGCGGCATATTCGACAATCTCGCCCTCTGGGTATCGCTGATCATGAAAGATGCTGGGTAGCGGCACTCGTGGGGGAGTTGTCTGTTGCCCCTTTGCCGTCTTCTTCTTTTTCTTCTCGTTGTTCTTTCTTTTTCTCTTCTTGCCATCTAGTTATGATGAAAAAAATTAGCAGTGTTAGGTAGGTACAAAAGTCTAGTTCATTTACCATTGTTCGGCTGGCTACCGGACTTCAGGTCAGTTCCGATATTTTGATGGTCATCATTGTCCCCTTCCTCATCGTCATCATCTCCGTCAAGCACGCCTTGAACAAGTCCACTTGCGGCAGCTGGTTTGGGAGGGTTGATAATAGCAGCCACACTACCGGTGGGCGGTTCTACTCCAACATTAGTAACAGCGCGAGCACGGCAGCAGGGGTTTCTTTTGGTTTACCATTTGGCCCCTGACGATGACCTTCTGGTGACTTGGATCCCATAATTTACACTGGCCTGTTCTCATGAAGCACGTCGTTGATATAGTCTGGTTGTACTCCGTAGTTGACTGCTAAAACTTCAGCTGAGGTTGGCAACACTGAGCAGTTAGTTAATTATTGAGGTCGCATGCCCGTCTTGGCGCATCCTTCGCCGTGAGATCTCCGTCTTTCTCATGTCTTGTGCTAGCCTGGCAAGTATAGTGTGAGATAGCCAGAAATAATACTAAAGAAATAATCTCTTACTTATAAACAGGGCATTCAAAAGCTGAGGACTTATTTGAGTATGGCATAAATCTAGGGGATATAAACTTGGTATTGGCATGAATTACATTCCAAACTAACTATTCAAAAAAAAGAATTATCCGTAGACAATTCCTACTCAGAATCCAACCATTCCAAGGGCTGAAAGCAAAAGATAGTGATATCATGGATAAATGGGCAGGTAGATAGCCAAGTCGCATCTAGTCTATGAGCGGGTATGTATGCAGAAACTCTACAGGCTGTGCAGAGATGGGCTCTGAAATGCAAAGGCTTTCGACACACATAATCGGCCATAAATTACTCCTCTTGGCCGAGATAACCATAGACAAGTCTGACTTTGCTGCAGACGCCGTTCTTGGCAACGACGATACGGCGAGTGTAGTATCGTGCGCCGTTGATCACTTCGAAACCCCAGACCTTAGAAAACGTTAGTTGTGAATAACTGAATATACTGAAGGAGTTGCCTTACCTGTTCGGCAGTCCAGCCGTTGTCAACACTCTCAACCCAGCTCTGCAAGAATGGCTCGCTTCCCTCACTCTCATCAACAACCCAGCCGTCAGACGCAGATCCGTCAGCTAGGACGTCTCCGTTGAAAAACTTGGCGACACCAGCATCTTCCTCCTCCTTTCCAACCTTGGTCTGTATCTCAAGGTCAGGAACAGTCTTGGAGCCATCTTTCTTAGAGCTAACGAAGCGAGTCTGGCCCTTGACGGAGCCGAAAATGTGATCGGTGTGCTCCCTGACGTTCCAGCCGAGCTCACGCTTCTCGGTGGTACCAGAGATTCCGCCAGTCAGGGTCTGCGCAATATCGATATGGACAATATCCTCTTCAGTGTACTCCTTGATGTGTAGGGTGATAGTGGCTAGGCCGATGGCCTTACGGGTGAACCATGAGATTCCTTGCTATAGCCTTGTAAATAAATGTCGCATATGTAATGTCTAGGGGGAAACATATAACGTACAAGCTGTAGGGTTGGGTCGGTGCTGTCGGAGAGCGAACTATCCTAGTCGTCTGTTAGACCCCGCATATTGAATCAGAGGCAACAGAATGGAGATATCAGGCCCATATGTTGTCTCTTTTGTTTAAGCTGCCTATATAATCCAGTTCTTCCAAAGGACCTTGGGCTCTGCAGAGGCTCCTTGACTTACCATAGTCCATCTTCCACTCAGGTTGTGAACATTAGCTTCCTTTGGAGCGGCCATTTTGATAATGTGATGTAATGGACAAATATAAGTGCGGGGGACGAAGATGAATGTCGAGAGAGCAGACTTGCGATCCAGATATGAGTAACAGAAGAAGAAGAATATGCTGATGGTGAGAAGAGGAACGGCTGTTGAAGAAACTCCTTTTTAAAAGAGTCGTTTGAATTAACTAGTTGGTTACTCCGTAAAATGTGATGGAGACGGTAAACCTCGGAATAGCTGGAAACTTCCGACTTGCGCACTATTTATCATGTGCAAGTGACGGCATTGAACGTGGGGAAGAGCTCCGCCAAGGGTGCCGGCAAATCGTTTCTAAATCCAGGAACGAAAGTTGACTGCCACCACCCACAAATCGCTGAGCTTCGTTTGACGCCCTTCCACGAGTAAAACGGGGTCGGCTGGAACAAGCAGCACTCCGTTGTGGCAAGCACATGTAATCCCCCATCCTCAGCCCCAGCGTTTTGATGTGCCCCGGAAACTTCCCGTCCACAGCATTAGTAGCAGTTCTATAGCCCGTCCCCCCCCCCCGGAGCTGTTTGTAGGCGCAATTATTAGTGCGGAAATAAGAGCCATGGGAATGGGAGCCTGCTGAACCCCTTTTGGAATCTCCCGAGAGTTTATGTTTGTTGTCTCGCATTTTCGGGGGTCTTTCCCACGGCTTGTGAAGAGGGCAAGCCCTAACTGTAGATGCCATCCTACTATTGGTTAGTGAATAAAGTCATCGAGGAGATGGGAGTAAGTCATCATTTGGCCTATCGAAACTGCATGTCTTAGTTCAATCCTACTACCGCTGCCTTCTCCATCGTAGAGAGTGCAGGCATAGCGAGCCTGTGCGGCCGGGAATTCGCTGTGGGAGGTTGGAAACTTCCATCTCGACTTGGAACGTTGAGGGAAGTCGATTTAAGGTGTGAACCGTCACGTGATACAAACATGGCGCGCCCGGTGGAGGGAGATTTGAAGGTGAAGGTGAAGGTGAAGATGAAGGTGAAGAGAAGGATGGAGAGCGTCAGCAGCATCGACAAGAAGCGAGACGGGGACTAAGAAAACAGCTGAAATGGCGTTTAATAAGAAATACGCTGGACTTCCTGACCTGGTATGTGCCTCTATGAGAAATACCGCCTAGGGGTGACCGCCGTTTGCTAACACCTGGTGTGATAAGGACCTTGCTCCTGATATCTATGAAACCCCCGAATTGACAGACGCTTCTACGCTACCGGTAATGCCTACTCGCGGCTAATGTGGACTCTGGAGATTTACATGCTGATAGAAGAATATATTAGGCCACAACGGTACGCTCCTCTTCGCCCTTCGATCCGGAACAGTCTTCAAACCCAGAGATCGATGGCCGTAGATTACGAGTTGATGAAGCTCGTTCACATTTCGAGCCTGTTCGAGTCGATGCCAAAGACGTGGACTTCTCGGATAGCATTGCATCCAAGAAGAAATCCTACCGAACGATAAGGGGCCCGGGACGGCAGAATAGGGTAGAGTTGGTACTTGGAGACCTTAGTGACGAAGAGGACGAAACCCTTGAGAGAAAGCTCGCTCGACTTCGAAGGGAGACTGAAGAACTAAAAGAAGAGCTTGCCAGCAGGAAATCCCAAAGGGATGGCGATGCAGAAGCAGAGGAAGGTGAGGCACATGGTGACCATGATGAAGGAATCTTGGAGCTTAGCCGGACTTTGGATACCCTCTACACTTCTTCCAAAGGAACCGGTCCCACGGCAGAGGCCGCGTTATCCCATAAACTCTCTACAGACGTATACAACGGCCAACGTGCTTTAGACCAGGGGCCTGTAGGTGCTGATGGGTCTTCCGCTTCCCAGCCCAGCCCTAACGCCTCAATTCTATCGCAAGCGGCATCTTTCGACGCACGGCTCGCACTGCTAGAAGCTGCACTGGGGTTGAAGAACACACCTGTACCAGTATCACCAGACGACCCTTCAGACATGGACATTCAGCCTATTCTACCATCACTCAACCATCTTTCTTCCCAGCTCT
Source organism: Trichophyton verrucosum HKI 0517 (assembly GCF_000151505.1). Classification (NCBI taxonomy): domain Eukaryota; kingdom Fungi; phylum Ascomycota; class Eurotiomycetes; order Onygenales; family Arthrodermataceae; genus Trichophyton; species Trichophyton verrucosum. The sequence goes on from NW_003315553.1 coordinate 47,539, forward strand.
CGACACTCAGCAGCACTCTTACTGCTAACCAATCGACACATACCGATCGGCCATCTGGGCCCTTATCGGTAACGACAACTCCACACATTGAAGCATTGAGCAGCAAAATCCGCAAACTCACTGCTGATGCGGAAGCACTTACCACTGCCCGACAGAGAGCAACCGATGCAGCTCGAGCAGCCTTTTCTGCCCGTATTGCTGCTGCAACGTCTGACGAACCGCAGCCTTTCATGGATCCTACACTTTCTACCTCCGCAGCAGTAGAATCAGATGCTGCTGCATCTGAACAAACTGCCAAGATACAAGCATTATACCAAACCCTGCCCACCATTACCTCCTTGCATCCCTTGCTTCCTGCTGTATTAGAACGATTACGTTCTTTACGTGCTATACATGCCGGAGCTGCAACGGCTAACCAGGACCTTGATGCGTTAGAACAACGTCAGGCTGATATGAAGAAAGAAATAGATCAATGGAGGGAGGGGCTCAAAGCCATGGAGGAAAAGGTCAAGGAAAGTGAAGAGACAATGAAAGGGAACATGGAAGTCATGGGCCCTTGGGTTAAAGATTTAGAGAAAAGGCTAGACGCCTTGCACCAACAGTCATGATTCCCTGTGTGCTGAGATCGAATTTTCCTAACATACCCCCAAGTTGCTGCTCTCACTTGGTCTATATAATACAATAATCCGTCGCCCTTTAATAATGATGTCTCCATGAAGTGATACACCCGGTAGTACATATAGATATAAAGAATATTCTTCAGAATGGTGTTGAGAACATTCATCTGATATGTTTCATGATCCTGATCTTTGGGGCCAACCGAGCTTCAACCCACCAGCCACGTGTAATATGTTTCCTTGCACCCGCCTTGAACGATTCCCAATAATCAACTCCTGTATCCCCAAAGAATGTCCGCAAGATCATAGTCTCGACACCACACGCGTAGCAGTTATCAGTACCTGGCCGAACAATGCGGATCCCATCATATCCATAAGCGTTATCAATAAGCCTCCAATTACCCATTCCACGGAGAACCGACTCGTCTTCAACAAGGGCATAATCAATATGACCCCAAAATTCAGAGTTTCTCTTTTCAATTTCGCTTTCTGTCTTGTCATATATCCATCTGGACTCTCCGGCTTTGAGTTCGGGAAAGCTACCATCGTTCGAGCCAGGGAGATAGATCATTGGGGACCTGGGAATTGGCATTTCCAAGAAATGAGTTGCTCCGGTTTGGCATGTTAATGTGTCCATGTGGACGGTAATGACTGGTTGAGTGTTATGGGCGAGAACATGCACTTGCTTCATGGCTGCTCCGCCTGGGTAGTTGGCCATGGAAATAGGTAGAAGGATAAGGAATGAGATCGCGAACGAAACCAAGGTTGAAAGGACAAGGGAGAGGGAAAGGAGGCAGTAAAGGATGGATTTCGCTCGACGAGTCCAGACGTAGGATGCTCCAAGGGAAGCAACGCCAGTCAACGGCGGAATTGTGTAGATGATAAAACGCCATTCCTTATGCGGCTGAAGACTCATTACCGCAATAAAGCTGACGAGCGGAATGACGACGGACCGGGCAGCTTGACGGAGCGGATGGGTCAGACAAGCAATAGGGATACACACAAGGTATACCAACGGGTTTAAAAGAAGACGAGGCAGGGCATTAGTCAAGTAATGATACCACGGGTCGGTACCCCAGTTTGAAGCCTTCCCCTGAAGAACATTATATGCAAAACCAGCCAATTCAGGCCAGAGGGGAAACTTCTGCCAAAAGAAAGAATCGATCAGTACGGTAATGGTTAGACCAACCAAAATACCGCCAATGCCTGCTGGAATTATTTCTCGACGTAACCCTATCCGCCCCTGAGCCCAGAGATATATCGTAGTTGTGCCTAGTAAGACTGCGATTTCAGACCGGAAAATTACCCCTGCAATGGTGAGCAGGTAGAGCGATAATCGATAATTCCTGCTTATACGCTCACTAGATGACGCGTGTAGACAGGCCACGAGAAGGGTATAGGTAAAGGTAGCTATTGCTCATTGATAAATAGATAGACAAAAAAAAAGAGTTATATAAGATGAGAGCAGGACAAGGGATGTGCATACTGATAGGTAACGCGAACATATTCGGAAGTGTCCTCGAAGCATAGTACATGATATGGAACTGACTACCTTGGAACAAGAGGTACCATATCCCAGTAGTCAGTCCAAATGACCTGCTAAGCGCACGAGCAAACCCTCCCAAAGCGAGGAAATTAATGAACCATAGCACGCCGCGTACTAATAGGTATGTTAGCATAATACATGTATATATGCAAAGGGTATTGAAACCAACCTATGGCTTGAGGATCAGCGCCAGTTACGCGTATCACCGGCTGAGCAATGCCAGCTAGAATGACAGCGCCAACGAACGTCCTGGGGACGGATCCAGGGAAGCTAACATGATCATATTGGTTGAGGACGGGCAGCGGGTTACCGACTGAGGGCACTCCGTACTTTAATATGTCATGGGCTGCCTGGATATTAAACGACTCCTCAACCTTGGTAAAAGGGGATAGCCAAAGGTAAGCGGTGCCAATGATGCAGCTGACTGCCAGCGTAAACACGAATATCAGATTCTGCATATCATCTGGCACTCAAAGAATAGACGATTTTTAAACACCGACCAATTCACATCAAAGTTATTAAGGGTATCAGGATGGAATTGTTAACTTGTCTGGTGTGTTGACATTGGGATCGATCAGCATGTAGTTAGTTTGCAGCCCTGGAAGGGGTTGCGAAAGCACAGTCACGTGAAAGCTCCAGCTTCCAACAACGTTCGAGGTTATCAATCGATATCAACTTGCAAGGCCGCAACGAAGTCGACTCTTTGCGCTGCGCTCTCTACTCTCCGGAAACCAGGGCTCTGGACGTAAAGTGATTTCTCGCAATAAAATCTTCAAAATGTTCTTCTTTGGCCTCGGGAAACTATTTCAAGGTATGCGCTCTTTCTCTCCGCTGTCTGTCAAGTAGTACCCTATCTATCTATACCAATGCAACGCACACACCTCCAAGAAATCTGCATGAAACCAGGAGACTTACAAGCTTATCTGTCTAATCTATAGTGGTAATACTTATAATAAACGCCATTGCAATATTATCGGAAGATCGCTTCCTAGCACGAAGTAAATCGCCCCCGCCAGCCGCCATCGAATGCCCATACCCATACCCCCCTTGCCTTACCTCTTATCCTGCAGAAGTGACAATGCTAACTACTCTGATAAAAGTCGGCTGGAGTCGAACACAGTACGATGCAGGGTTCGGAGCAACACACGATAACACAAGCATAAAAGCGAAATCCGCCGATTTAATCGCTAGTGTTCGGACAGTTATGAGGAGTACGTCTGCCACACATAGACATACATACATACCTTTGTGGGGAATTTTGTTCTGACCGTTCGTGATAATAGTCCCGCTAATCGCTATAAATATGCTGGTTATATTCTACGAGTTGGTTCTGGGATGATTCTTGCTTATGGAGTTATAATGATTTGAATCGATGTTTGGCGTTTTTTATATATGATACTTACCTTCTTTCCCGCCTGACACCGCACCCACTTCCAGACATTGCGCACCGTCATGGCTGCTGGAAGGGCATCGGAGCAGTGTCCCAACCTCCGCTGAAGAAGGTCAGCGGTAGTGACGCCCAGCTGGCACAGGGTCATCTCTCAATCAAAATATTAAAATGATACGGATACAATGGTAGTGACTTAGTGAGGGGATAGGAAGCAAAGCGAAGCATAAGAGAAAGATAAATTGGAGAATAAACCTAGCCCCAGGCCAGTGAATCTAATCAATCAATCATATTAACATTTAACATTTCATTAGCGATGCATAGTTAGCCATGTACCGGGCTATATTGAACATGAACATCAACATCAACATCAACATCAACACACTTTTCTCTTGCAAGTGATCAGTTCTGTTCTTAATTTTTTCCATCAGTCAAAATCTGGCATGCCATACTGTATATGTAGACGCGCAGGAAAAAAAAAAAGAAAGGTAGTGGAAACGAACGATCTGATGCCAACAAGTGAAAATTGAACGGAAGAAGGACACCTGTCTTTCTCTGGACAGTGTAAAGAATGGGAAATGGCATTTAAATCGTCTTTGGTTTGGTATCAGGCTGTAGATCGTGAGGTAGAAAGGGAATGATGGACGGGGTTACATGGCACGTTAAAAGCGAGGGAAGTGTAGGGCTCTATATACAATCCAAAGAGGCGGAGAGGTATGGATAAGTCGCGGCAAATATATGCAGGGAAGAGAAAGATGGTCGGCTAGAAGGGAAAAAACGAGGTGATGTGATAACCAGCGACTCCGCGTAAATGAGTAGGAAAAGATAGGAAAGATGAAGAAAAGATGAAGAAAAAAGATGAGACGCCGATGAAAGCCAGCCAACCAACCAGTGTATGTATGAGGGTATGTAGTATATGGCAAACTCAGATATGTGGTACAGATGCGAAGATGATTTGACGATTCAAGCGAGAGGCAGACGGGTAAGTAAAAGAAGGGCACAGGAGCTAGGTGTGAAGTATCGAGTTACAGCACACTGAATGACTTTTTGCGGAGGCTGAACCTGCTTCGTCGGGGGGTGGGTTGTTTCGGCGGAGATGGAGTAGGGGGTGGTTGGGGCAGCGAAGTGATCTGCGACTGTTGCTGCTGAGAGGAAAAATCCTCCTGCTCAGCCTGCGCGAGGACTCTGGATGCTAGATGGGGCTGCTCACCCGTTCCAGACCCGGAAGCAGAGCCTGAAGCGGGAGGCTGGTTAGCTGCATCGTTGATTGCGCTGGATGAGGTATCGAGTTCCCGTGGTTGGAAGTTTTTGGGCGTGATAGTGATGTCTGAAGCAGTAGGGTTGCCGTTCATGGCAGAAGCAGAAGCAGTAGGTAGGGCTGGCACTTTGTCCTTGTTGTCCTTGTTGTCTTTGTGTTTTCTGCTGTAGCTGAGTGTTCGGCTGCCAAGTTTGAGTCTGCCCAGTCCGCCTGCGATTCCGTTGATGCCGTTCGTGAAGCCATTGGCGATTCCATTGGTATTTCCATTCCCATTAGCATTGGTGCTACCGTTACCATTGGCACTGTCAGATGCACCCTCAGAGGACAACCTTTTCTTCTCAGAGGACAGTCTCTTTTTCTCCTCTTTAGCCGTAAGTTTACTTGCGTCGAGGGCGGATTTGATCTGCTGTTCTTCCTTCTTCGCCAGTTCTCTCAGACGGGCCTCTGCTTTCTCCTGTTCCTTGCGCTTCTGCTTCTGGGTTTCTTTCTCCTGGGCCTTGCGGTCCTTTTCTTCACGAGCTCGTTCCTTTTTGGACTGGATTTCAGCGGCTCGGTCAGGAGTTCGAGACATCAGAGGGATACGAGGTAGAGAGATGGGCAGTTTGTTGTACGATGGCGTAGGTGCAGTGGCTGGTTGTGAATTGGCTGCCGTGGTAGGGAGGGCGGTTGGCGGGGCATCACCTATATTCGACAACTGCGGTGCGCTGGGTATCAGTTTGATGGGGTTGTATGAGCCTGCGGTTGAGTTGTCTGTCGTTGTAGGGAGCTGGGGTATGGCACTGCGAACCCGACTGATATCCTGGGGCGGTGTTGGGATTGGCTGATTTCCGGTAGTTTTCAAGTCCAGAGCCGCCAAGGGTGCCAGATCCGCATCCTGGGACTTTGAAGCGGCAGACATGCGCTCGTCACTCTGCAGCTCGCGCTGCATGGCCTCGAAGGTAGTCTCCTGGTAGAACAAGACATATGCACAAGCCTGGCCCGGCTTATCACCGAAGAAATTGCGCACATAGCTTTTGTCGACGGGTTCGACCATCTCGTCATCGAACAGCAGCCAGCCTCTGTCTTCGGTTTTTATGATAGCTACATAGTGGCCATGGTAGGGCCCGCCGCCGATGTGCACGACAACGGCATAGAGCTCGTACAGGCGGTCCGGGTCCTCGGCATCGTCGGTGGTATTGAAGAGTCGTAGGTAGTAAGGGTAGACGACACGATGGAACAGCTTCTGTAACCTTTGCTGGTCTTCGGTGTACTTGAAGCGTTTCAGGTGCAGAGCCAATATCCTGGGTAGCCGCTTTATCTTCATTCTCTTTTCAGCTTCCTGCAGGCCACCGCAGTTATCACAGTGAAACTTGTTGCGTTCGCAGAGCATCTCTTCCTGCGAGAATTTCCGCAGACATGAGGTTACGGAGGAGTGCTGTTCCAGGTCGACGGAGAGATCAAGGAATGCCTCGTCACGCTGGGATTTCTTTTCACAGGTAAGACACTCTGTTTCGGAGGTGAGTTTCCCCTCGAACAGCTCGTGGACCCAGCGAGTGCTGTAGGGGGACTTTGCGCTGCCGCCGACAGAGGTAGCCAGTGTAGTTGCGACGGAGGTTGAGGTTGCGGTGCTTGACTCTGAGTCGGCATCTGCTTCGAGCATGGACGTCCTGTTTGCCTCGGCCTCGACATTGTTGACGACTTCGTTGAGCAGCAGGTTCAGAAACTCGTGGGCGTCCTGGTGCATGGCCGTTCTGAACATCTCGTTTTCCCGCCGTAGGACGTCGAGGAAGTGCTGTGGTCTGACAACACCGACGCGTTCCTCGCTGGCCGCTATGGACTCGAATATGTCCTTTAGCGAGGTAAAGAGGGACTCCTGCATGCCGTAGTTTTGAGAATTGTCGGTTGTCTCGAGGACGGGCAGGGTATGCATGGCGACCTTCTTCTTGTACTCTGGTGAGTCCTTGTCCTCTGCCTTTGGGATCTGGTTCTGCGGGTTAAGTGTTGGTCTGACTCCATTGCTGGTGGCGAGCTGCTGCTGCTTGAGCTTGGTCTGGAGCAGTGCTTCTTCGAGCGAGATGTCTGGGTCCGGGTACTTGAAGTTGGTGGAGAGTGCGTGTTTGAGCGACTCTGGCGGAGAGCGCTGGGGGTAGTTTATGACGGACTCTCTGAAGGGGGCGGAGTAATATAGACATTGGAGGATAGAATTGCAGTAGCTGTGAGAGGTAAGGCCTGTTAGGAAAGACATTATTATATCCCAAAGAGAAGAGAAGGTCCCTGACTAACCATGTGTTGGCGAATGGGGCCTAGAAGAACATGTCAGTACCACTTCGCTAATATTTGATGAAAAGTATGAAAGTATGAAGGGGCCTGCTTACATTCTCCATGCCAAAGAACTTGTCACTGCCATCACTTTTGAGCGGTCCGGCGTCCGAGAGGAGTTTCTGGAGCGGTGTCTTGGGCAAGGGAGCCGAGTCCTTCTTCGAGGCTGCGGTACCGTTGGCGGAGGTGCTGTTGGCCTGGATAAAAGCAAAAGAGAAAAGAGAGAGAGTCGATAATCAGCAAAAAAATGATGTCACTTTTTTTTTAAAAAATGCAAAAGCTGCGGTGTCCTCAAGGGAGCTCCGACGTACTCCATTGCCTCTGAACTTGCCAAAGAACGAGCTCATGGTGAACCGCGAGCTCGAAGGGTCTGGCTGTCACCGGCTCTCACGCAGCCAAGCCAGAGGAGGGCCGGCGCAGAGCAGCACAGGAATGAATATAATATAATATATATAGGTAAATGTATATAAAAATAGCAGAGTTATATGCGACGATCGAGTCAACAGACAGGCGGTTCGACGGAGGCGCACTGGACCATCTGGACAGAGAAGAGGGCGTAGGAATAAGAGGAAGATAGGAGACGGAAGAAGGAAGCGTCTTTGCAGCAACGGCGACGATCGTATTCCGGCGAGGGTCTTTGTCGACGCAGGGCTGCAGGCGAGGGAACTAAGAAAAAGGCGACCAAGAGCGGATCTTGCCGTGGGTACAGTCGGGGTAAAAGGGCCGACGGGGACAGCGAGAGGGCCAGCGAGGCTCAAGCGAGGAGGAAGAGGAGGAAGAAGAAGAAGAAGAAGAAAGAGAAAGAGAAAGAGAAAAGCCCTGCAGCTGTGAGGACGGTCGAGGGCGCAGGCGAGGGCGAAGGTGAGGGTGTTTCACGCAGGGAGGAGAGCGAGAGAGAGAGAGAGAAGAGAGAGA
>NW_003315554.1:0-136686 GCF_000151505.1 Trichophyton verrucosum HKI 0517
TTTAATTTTCTCTTCCAACTCTATCTCCCGATATATCGTACAGTACTGAGCTCTTTGTGCTAAAACGGCTGTCGTCTAGGGTCGGTCGTCATATCACACGGCCAGATTTCTGTGCCGTCACCCATGGGTTCGTCCCCGCCTTTCTTTACCCACCAAGCGAGCACCTTGGTCACGTCCGGGTTTTCTTTAAGTGCAGGCCATTCGTATTCAGTCCAGGTGTTGGGCCTGATATGAGGCGAATAGTCCTCTGGAAATACCACCCGCACAATGCCCTTTGCACGCTCAGCAAATGCTCGTGACACCTGGCCTACAGCGATATCCTTCTCATCATCGTCCCAGGTATCTTTGTCATTGAGAAATAACTTAGTTGATTCTGCAAAAGGGCCGCCCTCCATGTCCATCACTTTCTCGCCATTGTCAGTGTCAGAAATCCCCTGGCCATTAAATCGTTGAATGAGGTGAAGCGCCGAGAATAGGGTTCTTGCTGTATAAAATATAGCTTTATCCTTATGCGGCGTTCCAGGCTTCATCTTTGTCTTTGCGTACTCTGTCGTGGGGAGAGGTGGGCTGAGGACACGTTTTTCTAGCCGATGATGGTGGTGGTGGTGGTGATAATGACGATGATAACGTGTGGGTGTGGATGTGAAATTGCCCGACGATGGTAAGGCGAAAACCGGGAGCCATTGTACGCAGAGACAAACAAGCAGAATAAAAGACATATGGATCCGTGGAGTCTGAGGCCGCCTCATCTTGATTCGCATTTTATCCTTGTGTAATGGAGGAAAGGACGATAGCCGGATGATTTACGGTGTTGTCCTGTTGCTAATGCTGTTTTATTCCAACGACACGAGAAATGTACATACATCTATTCATTTGTGGCTGGAATGTCTTGACTTATACCATTATTCAACACCTTTGAAGTCGACATTGAATAAGTATGCTCGCACTCCCTGCCCTGACTGTAAGACCTCTTCCTGATTACCAAGTTTGCAGAGTACCGATCTATATGTGTCGCCGTTAGTCACATCTTCCTCATGTTTTGAAATCCGTAACAGCGAATGTAATCATTAATCATTATTCCCAATAGACCAGCATCCTTATTAGTTAGCTATGGTAGTAAATGCTTTCACAAGCGGTTAGCTCCTCCTGGTAAGTAGTTGGGGTGAAGATCATGCCGTTGAGTTAAATTAGCTGTTATAAGTAGGGAGTTACGCCGGGCCTAACAGCCAGCTGATTCATCTACATGCAGGGAGAGTCCCCTAGACAATATGCTCACCATATACATGACAAAGCCTTAACCTTGCTTTATCATCTGCCTTTAATAATTCCCAGGGGACGATATATTGTTGGCACCTTTGCTCTGTTTTAGCCGTTCCGTTCTCCAGCACTCGGAGTTTTTCATGCGGAATGACCTATCCCCAACTAGAAATATCTATCCGTGATCGAAACTTTTACGAGCTATGAAGGAATTCTCTACACTTAACTACTTTACTGAATATCACGCTCCACCACCTCAACCTATTGTTGAGGCTGCCGTTGATGCTGCTCGCGGAGGCCAGGTGGAGGACCTTGCCAGTCTGGTCAAAGACTATCCCAACCTTAAATACTCCATATTCGTAAACCGGGCAGCCATATCGGGCAAGGGAGGCATTTCTACATACCAAGTGCTGGTAGATGGCGGCTGCAATATCAACATCTCGTATGGATACGGTGGCTCTCCCCTGATAAATGCCATTTACCACAACAAATTTCCGTTGGCTCGACACCTGCTGAGCTTGGGAGCAAACCCGAATATCAACAACTTGGGTATCTATTTGGCCCCATTGGGGGTTGCCGTCTCCTTCAGGCCCGGGTTTGTGGTTGACCTCCTTGATGCTGGAGCAGATATTCAAAATACGGGAGCACTCCATATTGCAGCAATCAAAGGAAACCTGGAAATTATGCGGTTACTGTTGGACCGAGGAGCCGACGTCAATGAGGTGACAAAATATCCATTTTACGCCATGGTTGGTTTCCACGGAAGATACCCTCCTATGCATTGGGCTGTCCAGGGAGGCCATATTGAAGCAGTGACACTGCTACTACAATACCCGGTTCATCTAGATATGGTGGATGAAGATGGTTTGACAGCCGCTGAGCTGGCTAATGAACGGGGTTTTGAAGCTGCTGAGGATGCCTTAAGGAGGCATGAACACATCAAGCATGCAGCAGAACCTCCTAAACCAAACATATAACATCTTATTTATTATTTATATTATATCCCCTAGTCAAACAATACCACTCTACATTGGGCTGAATCATGTACAAACTGAACCCTCATGGTTGTCGAAAATCATTCATAATAATATTGTTAGGAAAACATCCACAGGGTAGTTTAAGACGGACTTTATGTAACCTTACCTCGTCTATTTCCATTTTCTTCAAGCCCCTGTAAAAGCTCTAGAACTAGGTAGACTGGAAACATAGTTAGCGTAAAGAAGTATACAAACAGTAAATTGAGGCTACGGGATACTGACGGAGATCCTTTGATCACAAGCCCGACCCCGTCAGCTTCTATAGTTATGTGCGAACGCATATATAACTTGTTACTACACCAGAGAAATTGCAGAAGTAATGGTAGGGTGCAGGATCGGCCTTGAACATGTAGTTATCATGCCAATGAATACGCCCATAGAATTGATTGGCCTCTTCAGCTCAGAGTTCGGATTGCTCTCAGTTGTAACATCAATATGCCGGTATTGCAGATTCATATGCTGATTAAAAGATAAGGGTCAAAGCCTGCAACTACACTAAAAGGAGTGATCCCACACTACTAATGAATAGTAGGCAGAGCTGAAGTTTTTGACAAGAAGCTAGTGGAGGTTGCTTCCAGCATTGAAGTTAAAGTTTTGGTTAAAAACTACTGACTAATACAATGGATGATGTAATAAATTACTAAGCCAATGGAATGTTCACGTGACTCACGCGACGCGCTTTTGATAGTCCAAAGTGAAGGAGGAGAAAAGACGAACGAGAAGATCGATAACCATCAAATACCGAGCCACGACGAGATAACCCAAGAGGAAGTAGAGGCAGCAAGGGAGGTCGCCATGGGGAAGCTGATCCGCCTCGAGCTCTTCAGTAAGTGAGGTCCATTGCCCATTCAGCCGAGCAGCGTTTCTTTGCTAACTGTCACTGCAGATTTCAAGTCCTACAAGGGTCATCACACGCTCCTCTTTGGCGATGCGTATTTCACTTCAATTATTGGGCCCAATGGGTCCGGCAAGTCAAACTCGTAAGCCTACTCCTATTATAGATGGGGCAAGGAAGAAAAATAGTAAAAAATACACAACGAGGGAAAGGGAAGATGGCTAAGCTGATCTATATAGGATGGACGCGATCTCCTTCGTCCTCGGAATCAAGTCGTCCCATTTGCGATCCACCCACCTTCGTGACTTAGTCTACAGGGGCCGTGTTCTACGCACTGCGAAGATTAATGACGATGGCTCGGCCTCCAAAGACCCGGCAGCGGGGGAGTCTGGGGCCCAGAACGGTGAGGTTGCGGAGGAGCCGGCAGAGAGAAATGATCCCAAGTCCGCCTGGGTCATGGCCGTTTATGAGGACGATGCTGGTGAGGAACAGCAGTGGAAACGCTCCATCACGAGTCAGGGTGTTAGTGAATACCGCATCAACAACCGCGTGGTCACAGCTCAGCAGTACAATGACGCATTGGAAGCAGAGAACATATTGATTAAAGCACGCAACTTCCTCGTCTTCCAGGGTGACGTTGAGTCTATTGCTTCGCAGTCTCCCAAGGACCTTACACGGCTGATTGAACAAATCTCTGGAAGTCTGGAAAGTAAAGCCGACTACGAGAGACTAAAGGCTGAGCAAGAAGAGGCCGCCGAGCACCTCAACTTCCAACTCAACCGTCGCCGAGGCATCAACTCAGAGATTAAACAGTATCAGGAACAGAAACGGGAAGCTGAGACATACGCCCGCAAGGCTGAGGAACGTGACCAGGCCATCATCACTCACATCCTCTGGAAACTATTCCACTTCCAGCGCTTGATTGTAGAGTCAAGTGCAGAGATCCAGAAATACCAGGATGAGCTGAAAGAGTTCCGTCGGGGGGTTGAAAAGTACGAAAAGAATCTTGAGGATGCCAAGGTTGAACACGCCCGGGTCGGCAGAGATGTCTCAAGAGCGGAAAAGGGAATCAAAATGAAAGAAAAGGAAATCGAAGAAACTACAAACTCCCTCGTCCCCATCAATGAAAAGATTGAGATAACTGGCAAAAAGGTGGCAAAGTATGCCTCGCGGGTAGATGAAGTGTCCAAAGAAGCCCTGTCGCAGGCAAAGACAGTGAAACAGCTTGAAAAGGATCTTAAAGTTGTCGAGAAAGCCCAAAGCCAATGGGAGAACGAATGGAAGCAAACCATTGCCGTCAAAGGAATCCAATTAACTGATGCTGATCTTCAGGAGTATAGCAGGCTCAAGGAAGAAGTCAGCAAGCGATCATCCAGCACACAGTTAAAGTTGGATAATTTGAAGCGCCAGAGAAAGGCTGATGCGGAGGCAGTTAACAACATGAAAAGCAACCTTGAGAGCGTGGAATGGCAAGCAAAGAACTTACAGACTGATATGGATCATATACTCGAACGCAAGGCTGCCATAGCTGCAACAATCAAATCTACAAGCAAGGAAATTGATGCTACCAAGAAGGAACTCAATAGTCTTACCTCGGAGCGTCTACGAGTTGCCCAGATGCGAACTGAACTCGAAGAAAAGCTCCAGGTCACCTTGAAGAAGCTGCTGGAGGCAGATGATGGACGACAGCAAAGTGAAAAGGAGCAGCGCACTAAAGAGATGATTGCTACTTTGAAACGTATCTTCCCGGGTGTCAAAGGCCGTGTGAGTGAGCTATGCCAGCCTAAGCAGAAGAAATATGCCGAGGCAGTGAGCACTGTGCTAGGACGCCATTTTGATGCAATTGTCGTTGATAACGAAAAGACCGCAAAGGAATGCATCCAGCATCTCCGTGATCAGCGTGCGGGTCAAGCTACGTTTATTCCTCTTGAGACTATTCAGGTCAAGGCACTCAACTCTAATTTGAAGGGTATGCATCGTGCCATGCGTCCGGCAATTGAAACAGTCGACTTTGATAGCTCTGTCTCACGCGCCATTACGTATGCTTGCGGGAATTCAATAGTTTGCGACGATCTAGCAACTGCTAAATACCTGTGCTACGAGAAAGGAGTCGAGGCGAAGGCCGTGACGCTGGATGGTACCGTTATCCACAAGGGAGGCTTGATGACTGGTGGTCGTGGTCCGGGACAGCGCAATGCCAAACGCTGGGAAGATACGGAAATCGCCAACCTCAACAAGCTAAAGGACAAGCTGATGGCAGATTTGGCTAATCTTCCCAAGGCGCATCGTAGAGGATCCGAAGAAGAGTCCCTTCAGGGCCAGCTCACCGGTTTAGAACAGCGCCTTGCATACTCCAGGGATGAACTGAGCGCTCTCGAAAAGAATCTAGAGAGCAAATCAAGTGAAGTTGACTTCGCCAAACGCCAGATAAAGAGCGTCCAACCTAAGTATCGCGAAAAGTCGGCTTTGCTCGAAAGCCTCGATCAATCAATTGAAGAGATCCAAAGCTCTGTCACCGAGGTTGAAGATAAGGTCTACCGTGACTTCTGCAAGAGGCTGGGATACAAGAATATTCAGGAATATGACGCCCAACAGGGCTCTCTTCAAGAGGAGGCTGCTGAAAAGAAGCTACAGTTTACTACTCAAAAGACAAAGATTGAAAACCAGCTTAGCTTTGAGAAGCAGAGACTCCAGGCCACTGAAATGCGGATAGATAGCCTCAAGACGCAGTCACAAAAGGATGAGGCTATGATTGCTGAGCTTGAAGCCGAACGTGGATCCATTCAAGAACGACTAGATGAACTCAACGACGAATTGGCATCGTTGAACGAGACCCTCCAGGATCAACAAAATCTATTTTCTGAATCGTCTGAGAAGCTCGCACAGCAACGGCGAGAGCTTCAGCGACGCAGCAAGAATGTGGAGGCTACCCTGAAGACTATCAGTGGGCTAGAAGCTGATGTGCAGCGTCATTCTTCCGGTCGATACACATTGATAAGGCGTTGCAAACTGGAAGACATCAACATACCTTTGACAGCGGATTCAGAACCACTTGATAAACTCCCCATCGACGAGCTAGTGCAGCCTGATCCTGATGCAATGGAGATTGATGAAGATTCGAATAATCCAGTTCCACAAAACCATGTTGTACAAGACTTTGGTATAGAGGTTGATTTTTTATCATTGGGTGACTCTTTGAAAGAGGTATGCCTTACGTTTTATCGAAAAGGATCCAACAGACTTAACTGACATTTTCAACCGCAGGAATCTGATGATAAACTTGAGGAAGAGCTTCAAGAACGCGTGAGATCACTTAATAATGAATTGGATAAAATGGCGCCGAACATGCGTGCCATTGAACGTCTCGAAGGCGTTGAGAGTAAATTACGTACTATCGAGAAGGACTTTGAAGACTCCCGCAAACGTGCTAGGAAAGCCAAAGACGACTTTGAAGAAGTTATGCAGCGACGGTCTGAACTGTTCAACAAAGCGTTCACCCATATATCAGAACAGATAGAGCCGATCTATCGTGATCTCACTCGGACAGAGAGTTATCCAATGGGTGGAAAAGCGTGAGTGCAGCTAACACTTATTACATGAACACAACTTCCTAGACTGTACATGCTAACATATGTAATAAATAGATACCTGGATATTGAAGATTCTGAGGAGCCTTATCTGGATGGCATCAAATACCATGCAATGCCACCCCTGAAGCGATTCCGTGACATGGAACACCTCTCTGGAGGAGAGAAAACGATGGCTGCACTAGCCTTACTCTTCGCCATTCATTCTTACCAACCTTCTCCATTCTTCGTTCTGGACGAAGTAGATGCCGCTCTTGATAACGCTAACGTCTCCAGGATTGCTAATTACATTCGTGACCATGCCGCGCCTGGAATGCAGTTTATCGTTATCAGTCTGAAGACTGGGCTATTCCAAGTTAGTGAGGCTCTTGTTGGTATTTACCGAGATCAGGCCGCGAATAGCAGCAAGGCATTGACGCTGGATGTAAGTTTGATTGTTCCCTTCGATTTTGAAAGTTAGTGTCTAACTATTCGTAGCTACGCAAATACCGGTAATTTCGAACTGCATGTCTCCACGACCCCATGTCGACTCGGTTACTGGCCCAACATTCAATCACAGCTCATATGCTCCTTGGTTTACTTTATTGACGCTTGCCATGTTTATTGTATATTTATGTCATATGTAACCCTCCTCCACGTTTATGCCCCTAGTAGATAGCGTTCAAATGCGTCCAAGAGTTTCACCTCCGAAGAATCCCAGAACACCGACCAGCATAATGATACAAGTTCAAATCGGCTGAAGTACATTGAAAGCCCAACAGGTATAATACATGATAGATTAAGTAGTCTGAATCGCCACGAAGCAATTTTATACTACCTCCACAACTGCCTTTTGCAGCATATGGAACTCGGGAGAAAAAGAGCCAAGGGCATCCAGACGCAATGTACTCTTCTGCCCCTTTATGTTGACATAAACAAAATGCTCCTGGGTAAATAAACGCCGGGCATTCGAAAAAGCCCTGAAAATGGCCAAACTCGTCTTCTGAACTGGCATCTTGAAGAAGGGAGTATTATCCAGAGCCCGCTGGCGCGCAAATCGCTGCTGCGACTCCGACCAGCCGGCCTTGGTAAGCTCCGTTTCACTCACGGTTACTTTCTGTGAAATAGAGAGCTCCGAAGGCGCCAGGGTAAGCTCGCGTTGTTTCATAAACGGAAGCATACGCCTGACCTTTATTGATATCTGCGTTTTACCGTTGAGGTTTGCAGCGTTGATCTGGGAAATCAAACCGAAGCCACGGCGGAAGAAGACGGTACCCATGATCGCCATGACGAAACAAATACCGCCAAAAAGCAGTTCTTGCCACCATTGGATCTTTAATACCGGATCTATGGAAGAGGTATAGAAGTTATAGCCTGCATACATGTAGCAGAACGAAGCTGTAGTGTATGCACCGATGATATAAGATCGTTGTTTGGGGGCGCGGAACAGGCAGACAGGCCCCTGATGTTTAGAAACCTCCCATTCGAATCTGCGAAATTTATTGGGCGCTCCCGATGACGGAGAAGGAGATTTTAAAGATAACTCTGGAGCTTTCACTTTTGATTTGACGGCATTTGTCCGTAGAGGGGGTGGTTGGCTTGTGGCATAGTACCGTGACTGCCGAGCTGCCTGCCTATACAACGAATATGGCGAAGTGGAACAAGGATTTAGGGGCCGTATTTGCCGCGATAGGGCCAATTGAACTGTTATCGACCGGAAGAGCATGGCGAGAGCATCACTATTCGCTTGCATGTGGTCAGCGAGCAGTTTAATCAGTGGCTAACAAACAATATTGTGCAGCATAATCATTGCAATGAGTCCTCGGAGCCATTGGTAGGCGTTTCTCGCTTACCTCCAGAGAACCAACTCTCCTTCGCTTCTGTCCCTCTTCTCCTCCTCTTTTGTGGATATTTTATTTCAATACCTAGTAATTGACGCAGTGGTGATAGCGCTCAAGATGTTAAAATCAGGTGTTTTTTGTTCTTTTTTTTTCGCAGCTCAACAACGCCAAGCCAAAACCATCCTTCCGAGGCACCAAAAGACGTCTCACGCTCAACAACTTCACTAACGAGGAGCAGCGGCAGCAGGACAGCAACAGCAGTCTGGAATGAGGATTGCTTGCTAGATAAACCCCAATCTATCCCTTCATAGCCGAAGATCCTGGGCATAGAGCCTCCCGCCAGCAGACCCGAGTCGCCGGTAAGCACGCGAAACTGCCATGGCAAATCTTTCGGCCCTTGCGAGACGGTCACCACTTCGCCAGACCAGCAATGGCTACTATTCTGTGAGATGTAAGTTATCATTTTCTTGATTATGTGGCGGGTGGCAGGCAGGAGACCACCGAGAGGAGATATGGGGGACACTGGCTGACTGACGGTCTGCTACAGGTGTCCAAACCGCTGCTCAACAACCGAACTTATCTTATCCGCTTTATCCCTCCGTTGCGCAATTGCTCAAACAAAACAATATCCCATCAAATGATGTGTCTAAGATTACTGCTACGGGACCGAATGGCCGAATACTAAAAGGAGACGTGCTATCCTACCTGGGTACAATTGCGGCCGGCTACCCTGCCGACCTGGCCTCACAGCTTGCAAAGAACTCGCGACTAGACCTAAGCAATATCAAGATAGCTGCTCCTCAGGCCCCATCGCCAGCTGCTCCAGCACCCCAGGAGGAGCAGATACAGGTGGAGGAGAAGACTGCAGGGTCAAGATCAGAAGAGGCGGCAGGGTCTGTGTTTGAAACCAAAATTGCAGTCCCCGTGTCTTTCTCCAAACTCATCTCTGTTCGACGACGGATCCAATCTTCTGTGGGAGTTGAGATACCACTGGCGACTTTCGTTTCTCGCGCAGCTGATATCGCGAATGAGAACCTACCAGTTAAGCCCAGCGAGAAGCAGCGGTCATCAGCTCTCTTTGACGAGATCCTAGGCCACAAGCCCTCTGCTTCTAAACAGATGGCTTTCTCCCGAGGAGACTACCTCCCAGAGATTGTTTCTCCCTCTGAGTTCTATTCTAGCTCTGAAGAGAGTCAGCAAAGCCTGCGCAAATCCACGGATGATATCATCGACGTTCTGACTGGCCGGTCACCAGCTTCAAAGAGAAATGTGACCAGGACAGCTGAGGTAGAGGAGGACAGGAACACAAGTATATTTAGCCTGACGATTCCTGAACACGAGGAGGCTCGTGCTATGGCCTTCTTAGAGAAGATGCAAGTTCTTCTAGAGGAAGAGCCAGCCCAGCTATTGGCTCTTTAAAGCAGAACAGCTCTGCTCTTGCTCGTTTGTTTCTTCCCAGCTTTGTATACTTCTCGATGTATTATTTATTTATTTATAGTTTCTTTACTCGCTTTTATGTCCAAAGATACAGTTTACCAGGGATGGGGTGTTTTTTTTTTCTTTTTTGTTAAACTGTCTTGTCCCTACCAATTTCAGTATAACTCTACACTTGAGCATTCGGTAATACCTCAACTAAGTTCCCTGGCTCACCAGCAAGAAGAACATGACAGCTATCAAAAACTAGAAGCCGATATAGGCATGGTTGGAATTTCGTCCGATCCTTAACCAAGATACGAGATGCAGCATCAAAATGAGTGGGTCACGATCTCAATGCTTGTTCCCCCATGTAGTTATATTTCGTCTCCACTCAATGCGACAGCAAGTAAGCCCAGACCCTGCTCCACCTCCATGCCAACTTGAATGTGAGATCACCCCTAATACATATTATATTCTCACTATCAAGCCTTAGAAACACCATGAACTACTTGGCCCTTCTGTTTGGCTGAACATGCCGCGGCTGATTTCAGGCCGGTCACTAAGTAGCTGAGGTCATGATGGATGGTATTACGAAGTATTCGCCTACTCACTCTCATATGAAGTTGAACTGAATGTCAGACGATAGTTATTATTTAGAGCTGTTTTTGGCTTTGTCGGCCATTCAATTGCACGTATTGCATGTCTCCGCTCTCTTCATCATCGAGCCATCCATATCTATTACATTTGCTACATGGCTGATTAATTAGTTGATGTAATGGAATTATCATCTCTATACGGATTATGGAGTAGGTCTTTGGTAACCTAATCATGGAATAGTTAGTTCCAGTGCACGAATTACTTATAGGAAAATTGGATTCTCAAATGAGGTGGCCTAGATTTCCCTAACCCAACCGACGAGATTGGCTGAGCACTTGAATTCGGAGAAACAATCTGCGGTGGTGGCACTGGATGCTGCTGTGCGTAGTCACGAGCAGTGGCAGACATCTGGACTTCACGGTTTAACCTCGCAGCATGCCCACAGGGCAAGAGTTGCTGTTTCTCCAGTTCCGCGATAAGAGCAACAACGTACTTTTGACACTGCTGAGCAGGCACACGATTGGCAGCGGCTGTGATCTTCCTGCTATGCTTTGGATCGACACTGCCCAGATACTCCCGGGACTGGATGCCAGGGCTGTCGACTGGCTTGCCAGCCTGGATCATCACCGAATAAGGTTTATGGCGGGTCGGCCCGCCGGTGGAGTGATACCAAGTCGCAAGAGCCGCATTTCGCGAACAACCCATCAACATCCAGTGCGGATAAAGTGCATCCCGCTGTTTCCCGTAACAGACAAAGATGTCAATCGGAAGGGTAGGGTTGTAAGACATAGTAACGGACTTCGAGACGTACCGAATTTGCTACAGAGTGGCATATCTAGGCCTCTATCTTTTTACTAGCTTTATATATCTTCGAAGTCGAGCACGAGGGGACCGAGATTGGCAAGTTAATTATCCAGTTTAACTATCCAGTCAACTAATTTATAATGAAAAAAAATGATTCAAATGATATTTCTTCTATATATTTCTTAGTTAGTCGTACATTGAATATATATTAAAATAGTAACTATCCAACCCATGCAGTAGGTAGAATATTGTCATGATTCTAGAGTGAAAGCCATAGTTATCTACTCATTAAATAAGTACATAGCTAGGTAATCTCATTGAATAATTATCCAGCTAGCTATATTCACTTTACTACCCTGAGAATTTAGAAAAGCAAGTTCTATTACATGGTTTGCTTATTGTTTGCTTGTTGCTTTTGTATTAGTTCACTAGTTAACTAGTTAGTAGTTAGTTAACTAGGTTCTTGTCTCACCTTCTAACTAACTAACCAAGCAAACATCTTGGCTACGAATTGTTACTTAATACTCTCTGACAGCTACCTAAGCTACATTTTACTTACTTTCTTGCCAGGCAACATTTCATAACTATGACTTCTAACTTTCCAGAACCACTCGTTATCCAACCACGAGATTCCCACCAATGTACTATAATCCTCCTTCATGGTCGGGGATCCAATGCTGCTAAATTTGGCCCTATTCTCCTATCCTCTTCGATCTCCCACCTCGACCAGACCAGCACAGGTGCCGAACACACCCTTGTATCCGCCTTCCCTCATGCCAAATTTGTCTTTCCAACCGCATCTAAGCGTCGTGCCGCTGCCTACAACCGGAGTATTATCAGTCAGTGGTTTGATAATTGGCCACTGAGCACAGATACCCCTCCTGCAACCACTCCACAGGAGAAGCAACGTCGTGAATATCTTCCAGCAGATGGCTTAAGAGAGACGAGCCTATATCTTCACAAGTTATTGAGAGAGGAGATTTCCTTGCTTGGAGGTGATGCAAAACGCGTTATCCTTGGGGGCCTCAGTCAAGGCTGTGCTGCTTCTCTCGTGGCATTGCTTCTATGGGATGGGGACCCGTTAGGTGCTGCGATTGGGATGTGTGGCTGGTTGCCATTCCGGCACCAGATGGAGGATTTTGTACATGGAGTGCATGCATCAGAGCCTGATGAAGATAATCCCTTTATCGAGCAAGCGAAAGATGAAGATGACATACCACCCCCTGTACAAGCCATGATATCATTGGCGGAGGTGCTTGAGCTGAGCTTGCCAGAGCAGCCGCCTCGTGAGCTGCCGTTTCAGCATATTCCCTTATTCCTTGCTCACGGAACTGAGGATGAAAAAGTACCAGTTGGCTATGGGAGGGAGGCACGAAGATGCCTCAGTGAGATGGGAGTAGACGTTACTTGGGAGGAATACGCTGGTCTTGGGCATTGGTACTCGGGAAATATGCTTAGAGATTTGGTTTCCTTCCTGAAGAAGCATGAACCGGACTTGGAATGATTCTATGATAGCAGTCAGTCAGTGCAGTTTTTTAAGGGCCTCCTCAAAATAAAAGGAGCATGTTGGTACTTTCAATCCATCCAGCGTGTGAAGGCAGTGCGAAGAGAGATGAGATTCCAGTAATCTTAGCCCTCAACGAACTAGAATAGTTACAGAGTATCATCGACAAAATATTGGAAAGTAAATTTTCAATTATTTATAGTTAGTGTCAAACTTCAGCTCTGCCTACCATTAGTGTGGGCTCACTCCTTTTGGTGTAGCGGCAGACTTTGACAGTTAGTTGATGAGTTTTCCACATTGTATATACCTTGCGTCCCGCCATTCGAATACGAGTCTCAACATATGTTACGGAATCAGAGGGAGTGTGAATATATGGCTCCTTACAAAGTATGAATCTACGTACAGATAATCTAAGAAACTCCATTTTCTATTTTTTGCCAAGTGAATGCGCGTCATGTTGGTAAAGTGAATAACTGAATAGTTGTTATATTTGTTCTCTTCTTCACTGAACATCCTATGTATAACTACTCATCTTTTAGCAACTCACCTGGCAGATTACAACCTCGCTACTGAGGATTCAGCATACCCAGCAAGAGATACTTAAACATACCAGAGTCGGCTACTCCGGACATGGCGGTTACCAGTCAACCACAACATGGACAACCGAAACCTTTGGATTGAATTCGCGTCCCGTCCTGGTGTTGTCCAGGGAGGTCTACACGCAGCAAGAAACCTGACCCGACGTCAGCTCTTCAACATTCTCAACATTGCATTCCGACCAAGCGGTGGATTTGACATATCTCAACGCGGCTCAACGACTCCTTTGCCTGTGACAGACGACCTTATTGAGCCTGGCCACTACATTTTATCTTCAACTATACCAGGCAAGGATGTTACCCTCAGTGATGAGCAATATTACCGACGGACGCTTTCAGTTTTCGATACAGATAGAGATGAATCTTTCCGACACGACGTTAGACAGCGAGACGGACGCTGTGTCGTCACTGGCAAAGTGAATCGTAGTTCTGGTGTAGGTGTGTGGCGCGGGTTTGAGGCTGCCCATGTCTTTCCGCTTGCGCTATCGATGATATTCTCAAGCTGCGGGTTTTCCAACATCATCACGGACAGCCGGGGAATCAACTCTCCTAACAACGGTCTTCTGCTCCGGACAGACATCCACCAGATGTGGGACGGCTATGACTTTGCTATCAATCCCGATGACCACTATCGTATTTACAGCTTTTCTGCGAACATGACCGATTACCATGGAGCTGCTCTCAACCAGGTCTGCCGCCAGCCAGAAGATGCCCATAGAGTGTATGATGATTTATTACGTTGGCATTTTGAGCAGGCGGTGCTCTGCAACGTTCGTGGTGCGGTTGATTTAGGGTTTGAATTTGATTTCCCGCCTGGTACGGATATGATGGGCGAGATTTGCGAGGGGCCTTTCGCCGCAGAGAGAATGGAAGCAGAGCTTTTCGGACGTTTATATGGCTATCACCAAGGAGAATGACTTTGAAATTACAGACCCATTTGTGACAACAGGGCAACAGGACCGTTTGACGCTAGTTATAGTGCTTTTGGTTTCATGGGTTGCGTCTGTCTCTTGCACACACCGAGTTTTCTACGTTTACGGGTGCTCTCCAGTTAACTGTACAGATAATCAAATCTTAAAGGCATATTATTGTTGTGAACTATGCTCTTCTGGCGCCCTTGGCCTTTTCTCCTAGCTAGATACCCTCCCAGAGATCCCAAACAAAATAAGACATAAAAAGACACAGGTAGCAATGACCTGACTGCCAAACGCCCTCCATAAAACACCATACAGTTAGACAATTCCACCCAGCCCGCCTCTTTTTTTAAACCCATGCTGAAAAGAGTACAGAACACCGTTCCTAAAGTGCAATGCTGATGAGGGAAAAAATAAATAATTGCTGAACGTTGTTCCCATGTTAGATCGTCACGTGTGGCTCATTAAATGCGCAAAAGAAAAGGGCTGAAGACCAGGTATGCTCGGTTGTAAGAAAGGAAACAATTAATAAAGAATCTGGGTCCAAGTGGTATACTTCCGAGTATCGCGGTGTACTTCTACCGTATTGTCGTGTAGCTAGCCAGTTTGCTTTCACGGTCCTGTTGTTTGAGGCCCTTCTTATTGAATATCTTCCAAAACCGCAGAGTCTCGTCGCCAGCACCAGTTACAACTGTCTGGCCATCTGGACTCATAGCGAGATAGAGGACTCGGAAAGTGTGGCCAGTTAGCGAGACGACCTGTTCCATTCGTGGGTATTTCCAAACAACGATCTGATTCTGGCTGTACCCATGAGTGCTGACAATCTCGTCTGAATTCTTAGACCATGCCAAATTGCAAACCTGGCTTCCAGTATCGACTTCTTTTATCAGGGAGCCTGTTGACGTGTTCCAGAACTTTATTGTGCGATCCGCTGTACCTCCTCCGGAGGCTAAGAGTGAGTGCTGATGAGGAGACCATGCGATGGCCTTGACGGCAGCAGTATGGTCTGTAAATCGGTACAAGGGTGCTTCGTTTAGTTTATCCCAAACGATTAGTTTATTGTCATTCCCTCCAGATGCTAGTTGACCGTCATCTGTGTTCCACTTGAGGCCACAAACCTCTTGTTTATGCCCTGCAAGTCGGCGGAGATATTGGTCGGGAGAACGAACATCTCGGTGAAATATTAGGCGATCACGGGACCCAGACGTGAGAATATGGTCATTCCAAGCTAGCGCTCCAACGCGTAGGGTATGTCCTGTCATTGTCCGTAACCGGCGACAATGCTCTGCATCCCAAATCTGTACGAGACCTTTGCCCGTCCCGATGGCAAGGTGAGTTCCCTTTTGAGATGTTAAAAAAAATGTATATTTAACAAGGATGTAAAGAAAGGAAGCTTACCCGTTGGATCCAATTGACACTGGTCACTGTATCGTCATCTAGTTGACAAAGTTTTGTAACATGACCATTGATAGAATCCCACATGTAGACAGCGGATCCTAGTCCAACTCCCAATATATTACTGCTACCCCAGTCTACGAGGTTTAGGTAGAAGTCGTCTGTGAGATCAGGAGCATCGAGGACCTTAAAGGGCACCTTGTTCACATATCTGGGCTGTTTTCGGAGACTCTGGAGAATTTGTTGGCTGTCAAATCGGATGGGAGAAAGGCTGTACAACTCGGAGCGGGCGTCGAAATTAGGGCCATGCTGGCTTCGGGGTGTTCGAGAAGGGGTAGGGTTTCCGGACGCATTCCTGGGAGACGTGTAGGAGAGTAGATTCTTGCTAGGGGTTGAAGGTGTGATGCTAGCCGGGGGCAGGGACATAGCAAGTTTATGTGATTGAGGGGTATTAGAGGCGAAATCCCGAGAAGCACTCGAGCGTCCGGGTAGTGGGTTAGGGGAGAGGGAATGTATATCAGGTTGGGGGATTGTAGAGCCAAAGAACTCATTACGCAGCACTCTGGAGTATGTTCGGTTGGCTTCCTCCGCTAGACACGCACAAAGGTGAGCTGGGGTGTTATTTCATAACAAAGCAGACGCGTCAACACTTACTTTTTTGTGAATGGATTTCGCCGTGCGTTGACTTTTTCTTTGTCTTTGAAGGTGTTGATGGACATCCATCTTCATGAAGCAGGCTGAACCCAGCCTGCAGGTCTTGTCCTTCACGATTAGGAATAAATCTGTATGCATTCGCGTTAGTAATTAAGGATTTAGAGATAAACAATAGAATGATTCAAGTAAACAAGGGTTTCATAGTAAGACAAAGCATGGAGAAACATAAACAATTGCTAATTGGAGACATACCTGTCACCATAAACCCTTTGTCGTTTCCGGCTTGGGCTACTGCCCGGAGTACTCTCACGCTGGCGGCCGGCATCTTCAAAGTCCTGCAGCGCTCGAGCCAAGGCATCAGGATTGACTGGTTCAGAGCCGGTCCGGGAGCGCTGTCTGGTGGATCGAGCTGTGCTGTGTGCCGACTTGGACTTGATCCCATGGCTTGGGGGCGGCGAGTTGGACGCTGGCGGGGAGATGGGCTTCCTGTCCATGCCGGCGTCAAGGGTATCTGCTTTGGCCATCCGAGCAGCAGATGCGCGAGTGCGGCCTAGCTTAGGCCCTGTCTCCGCCATTCCGTTCCTCTCACGGCGCAACAACTACTTCCCTGAGAGGGGGGAGCTCTTCTTCCGGACGATAAACACAGGCAATAACGACGACGACGACTGACCGTGCGGAGCAGGCGTTGAGGCATTAAACAAGCGACGGTCGGAACAGCGAACAGGCGATTTTATTCTGAAGCTGGGAGAGTCGAATGAATGCGACGGAAGCGCAACAGGCGAGTCCTCCGTGGATGCGGGTGCCGTTCGGCTGGCGACCAGATAACAAACTAGGCGCTGGGTGGTGGACTGGTCGCGACGGGGAAAACGAACATCGAAAAGGGGGCTGGGGACCTCTGTGTACGACCGTGCGGCTGGTCGATTCCTCGAGTTACCGGCAGACGCAAGACCCAGGGGCCGCCCTTCACTGGCGCCGGCGAGCTTTGGGGAGCGGGAGGTGAGAGAGCCGTTGCGTTCCAGGCGTTGTTGTTATTTTATTTATTTATTTTGCTTTCTTTCTTTTCTTCCTCGCTGGTCAAAGCGAACTTTCGACATCAAAACAAGCTTCTCGTCCCAAAGGGGAAACCCCTGCCTAAAGGGGAAATGGATAAACAAAAACCCGCGAGAGTCACGCGCAAGTTGGCGCTAAGCCTATCTCGGGAGGGGTAAAGGGTAAAACAGGTCACGTGGGATACCCCGGATGTGTCATCGTCTTAGTCATCCTTAGCCTTAGTCAGCCGAGGATAGACGAGAAAAGCTTATTATGTAACAGGGCCGAAACCCGACGTCAAGGATAAACACGTCTTAGTAAGGGGACGGCCATCCAATACCCTGCCTGGTATATAAACCAGACAGCGACGCCGTGCTTGTTACATCTTCTTCTTCTTCTTCTCCCTTTTTCTCTGGACTGGTATTGGATATCTGGATGTCCCTCGCGCTGCTGGACACTGGTGTTGCTGCTCGTTGCGTCCGTCTGTCTCTGCTTCGCCTGCCAGTTACCTCATCCACCAAATCTCGTCGGATTGTTGCTCTGCGTACCCCGTCTTTACGGACCCTAGCCACGATGATCACCGCTGACGAAAAGGCGCGGGCACAGGACTTTTTGTCCTTTGTCAACGCTTCTCCCACCCGTAAGACACTGCCCATTCTCTGATTTTCCCATTGGAACATGCTGACAATCTGAACAAAGCATTCCATGCCGTCGCTTCTGCTACTAAACGCTTTACCGATGCTGGATTCAAGGAGATCAAGGTGGATCTCCCCCTCATGCCCCTCTGAACAGTATTGTCAATGCATGCAACTCTCTGTCTGACACTGCTGTTACTAGGAGAAAGACTGCTGGTCAGAAGTCTGCAAGCCAGGGGGCAAGTACTATGTTACCCGCAATGGCTCGACCATCATTGCATTTGCTGTCGGGAACATGTGGAAGGTCAGTTTTCTTCATTACCTCCATAGAAACAAGATAAAAAAAGGACAAATGAGTCGTATATCTACTAAGAGGACAAAAGAATGCGCTAACATCTACTTCAAGCCTGGAAACTCTATTGCAATGATCGGTGCCCATACCGATTCCCCATGTTTGAGAATCAAGCCGGTCTCCAAGCGAACCAATGAAGGCTTCCTCCAAATAGCTGTAGAACCCTATGGTGGTGGCATATGGCACACCTGTAGGCATTAGTCTCCTACTCAAACAGCAGCTTTAGTAGCGCGCATTTACTAACAAATTGATAGGGTTCGACCGTGATCTCGGCATTGCAGGCCGTGTGATGGTCAGACAGCAGGATGGCACCATTGCATCTAAGCTGGTCCACGTTGACAAGCCCAGTATGTAAAAATGTCAAAACAGTACGCATCCCGACTTCTACTAACGTTTGAGGTAGTCCTACGTATTCCAACTCTGGCTATTCATCTTGACCGTACAGAGACCTTTGCCTTTAACAAGGAAACCCAGCTTGTGCCAATTTGCGGAATGGTAGCTGCGGAACTCTCCAAGACAAACGAGGACCCTAAACAGGAAGAAGCTGGTGATTCCGTCTCTCCGTTCAAGAAGATTACAGAACGTCACCACCCTTGCTTGATTGAACTCCTGGCTTCCGAACTCTCTGCCAAGCCAGAGGATATCATCGACTTCGAGATGCTTCTCTATGATACCCACAAATCATGCCTCGGTGGCATGATGGACCAGTTCATCTTCTCTCCCAGACTCGACAACCTCAACTCCTCTTTCTGTGCAACTGTTGCCCTGATTGAGTCTCTTGCCAAGCCAGATGCCTTGGAGAATGAGTCTGCTATCCGTCTGGTTGCTCTGTTTGATCACGAAGAAATTGGCAGCAGAACCGCTCAGGGCGCGGATTCAAACATCCTCCCGGCTATCATTCACCGCCTGTCCATGCTTCGTGTATCTGAGACTAAGTCAGACGAGGATCTCTCTACCGCCTACGAGCAGTCCCTCTCGACCTCCTTCCTCGTCTCAGCTGATATGGCTCATGCCGTCAACCCGAATTACGCCTACAAGTACGAGTGCGAGCACAAACCAGAAATCAACAGAGGGCCGGTCATCAAGGTCAATGCCAATGCCCGTTATGCTACCAACTCTCCTGGAATCGTTCTGATGCACGAGGTTGCTCGTGCCGCTGTAGCTAAGAGCGATATCTCCTCAGACTCCATTGTACCAATGCAACTGCTGGTTGTTCGCAATGACTCCAGCTGTGGCAGCACCATTGGACCAATGCTTTCGGCAGCCCTTGGATCGAGGACTCTCGACTTGGGAAGCCCGCAGCTGAGCATGCACAGTATCCGTGAGACTGGTGGAACGAAGGATGTAGCCCTTGCAACTCGACTCTTCACCAGCTTCTTTGAGAACTACACCACCTTGGCTCCTAAAATCCTGGTTGACTAAGCTGTTTAATTATTCTCCCCAGGGATAGAGTACGTTGGAAGGAAATTTAACGACCATTTAAATGTCCATAGCTTTTTCACATATGCCCCTTTCACATACTGGTCGGATGCTGCTGGTGTGAATAGGTGGATTTGAATATAAACAGAAAACTGAAAAAAAAACAGGTCATCTTCTTTCCTAGTCTTGTAGCTTCGCCAAAGTCAAACGACACCATATCATTCCTAGACTGCCTTCTCAACCGGCACTTCGTCCATGTGATGAGTTGTTGGCTCCTTAACGTCTTCATCCTCCAACACCTTTACGTTGGCTAGCCCTGCCCGCTCTCTCCCAATCTCCTCCAAGGTCTTACCCTCTCTCCTCAGCCTTTCTAATTCCTTAGCAGCTGCCTCTTCCTCGTCCCTTTCTTCCTGTGACATCTCCGGTCCTAGGAATAACAAAACCAACAAAAACACCCATACAGCCCCCATGAATATGGCCATGACTTTTCCGTAATCAAATCTCTTCTTCCCATGTGGCCCATCAGGTAACGGGAACCTCTCGCCAATGATAGCTTGAATAGTGGCAGATGCGGATGAAGCGAGGTTACCCAGTTGATAGGTCAATCCAACCAATAAACCACGTAAAGATTGAGGGGATAGCTCCGAAAGATAGATAGGTATTGGGCCCCAAACTCCACCGATGAACCATTGTTGCCAGAAAGACGACGCGATCAAGGCATTAGACCGGGGTAATATATATGCTGGAATGAGCGCGGCACCGAATACACAGCTTATCATCATCGTGAGCCGTCTCCCGAGGAATGTGCTGATCCATCCTATCAATGTGCCACCGATAACGCCGCCTAAGGTGCCAGCCACAACGATGACTGTCGTCTGTGTTGCCGTTTTGCCTACTTGATCCTTGAGGAAAGTTGGGTAGAAATCTTGGCTCCCGTGAGAGCAAGAGTTGAAACCCGTCATGATCACGACGAGGTAGACCATCAGAAACCAGTTTTCTTTGAGGCCCGGAGCAGACTCTTTCCAGAATGCACGGAGTCCACTCATACGAGATTTTGGGGCAGTGTCAGAAGAGCCAGATGGTTGCAATGCAGCCTCCTCAGCTAAGACTCGGCTCTCTCGCTCCGCTTTCATCACTTGGAAATGGCGGGTCTCTGGGAGGCACCATCTCCAGATGATGATAAGGATTGGGGGTGCAGAGCCAAACCAGAAGAGACTTCGCCATCCATATTTGGTGGTTGGTACAAATGCCCGATAGAATATGGCTGCAAGCATATAACCCGTACCGTAACCCTGTTGAAAAAGCCCAGAGGCAATACCACGAGCGTCATATGGTAGGTCTTCCATTGCAGTCGCAGCAGCAGGTCCAAAGAGGCCTGATAAATCCAAAATCAGCACATCTCGTTCAATTACATATGTAGCCCAGATATAACCTACCTCCCATAGCAATCCCATATAGAGACCTGACAGCTAGAAATTGGGTCAAATTGTGGCAGAACCCAGAGCCTAGCTCTAGGAAGACGAAGAGAGCCAAGTTTATAATCATCGGCCACTTTCTTCCATATCTATCCGCAAATAAGCCAAAGATTATGGCGCCGACGGAGCGCAGCATGAGTGTCACGGTCAACCCCTAAACATAGATGTTAGACAGATTCTCTAGCATAGTAAACGCATGAGGGTCAACTTGCCCATGATACTTCCGAATTTGTTACTCCAAATTCAGTAGCTATCTCTGTTATAGTAAGGGAGACAGTGAAGAAATCAAATGCATCCCATACCCAGGCGATGAAACCAACACCAAACATAAGCCATTGATGGCTATCCAGCTCGCGTAGGATGCGATAAGGGTTTTTCAGTTCAGTCTTTATCAAAGCTAGCATCAGCCAGGCGTTATTGTTTCAAAGTAGGTATCATTTAAGGGTTAGAACTCAGGGGTCACCTTTGGGGGCTTGAGACTGGACACTCGTGTCATGAAATAGCGTTGGATCTGCTCTGGTGAGTAGAACCATCCTGCTGCCATATGATTTTTCATGTTGGACTTGGTGGGTAATACAGCTCGCTGCCTGGTGTTTGATATTATTGGCAGGAAGATATCACAACTTCATGATAAGAACAAGAGAAAGGTATGATTTTGGATCCATGTCACCAGAATCGGACGCAGATGTTGTTTAATATATAGCCCACCCAAACTTTGATACTGCAGCTGGGTAAACCACCTGCACTAACTACTCTAAAAGGTGATTTTCGTCCTCAAAGTTACGTCTCACGCAACCAGGATCTTAAATCTGGGGATAGCCGAAGTCAAGAGGGGTGGCATAGCGTTTGCCGAAAGATTTTATGAGATGGGCCTTGTCCCCGCAAAACACTACGGCAGATAGCGTCGGGACATAGCGTTACCATCGTTTCAAGAGTATCCACGACCGGGTCGGGGAACAAGGTAACCTATAGCACGTCCCATGCTATGAGCTCATCGGATGCTTACTAGCTGGATGGAATCTCGAGATGGGTAGATAATTAATGGTAGAAGGACGAATATCTTCCACAGATGACCGACTAGCTAGATGTTTAGCCAGGTTTCGCGGCCGGGAGCGAGGGATTCTTCCAATCAGCTGTGTATTTTGTGTTCGCCCCCGAGACCATTGTCAACGAAAAGGCGCAGATAGACTTGTTACAGCACCCAAATACGGGCATCCAGGGAATCGAAAAGTCGCGGCGTGATAGTTAACTGGTTAGCCCGTCGGTTAACCAGTTAACGAGTTAGTTAAGCGGATGTAGGCTACATGAGCCATGATAGATGATACCAGGCGCAATGGGGTATCCAACAATTGTCAATGTGTCTCACAGGATTCCGAACGAGCAAGGGACATACATCGCCGTCGTCTATCGGAGGTGTTGTCGTTGCCGGCGCTGCGTCTAACTAAGGTCGGCTGTCTAAGCGCAGAATAGAGTTTCCGGAGGTGGGATGGAAAGCGACGTCGATTCTCGGATTCAGCTTCAGCCCTCGACAAGCGATCAAGATTTTAACTGGGTATCCGGAGTCGTCAATTGGCCTCCGATAGACAGAGGAAATGGCTTCTCTTCAGTATCTGACCGGCGACAAGTCTGGCATCCAGCAGTTTGTCGATAGGTTTGACGTATGTATCCAATTCCCAAGGCTGTAGTTACACATGGACTTATCTCTGTATATCATAGACCTTTCTATTTGACTGCGATGGTTCGTTACACTGGCGAGCTCCGTGATATTATTCCAGAAATTGGCGGACATCTCTAAATTACGAACAGGAGTACTATGGTCTGGCGATACTCCGTTCAAAGGAGCCGTTGAAACGTTGGACATGCTTCGGAACAAAGGTAGACTACCCTCGGAGTTCACATTCAGAGATTCTAACTCAACTACTGTTGTGACTCTTAGGAAAGAGAATAGTCTTTGTCACGAACAACAGCACCAAGTCGAGAGCAGACTATAGGAAAAAGCTTGATGGTCTGGGAATCAAGGCTGGAATAGTATGCACTGCCCCTCTGTCTATGGATAAACAACAAACACTGATTTGACCATTGTATAGGAAGAAATCTTTTCCTCTTCATATAGCGCTTCCGTATACATCTCGCGTATCCTAGACCTGCCGAAAGATAAGCGTAAAGTTTTTATTCTTGGAGATTCTGGTATAGAACAAGAACTCGCTGCCGAAAACGTGAGCTATATCGGAGGGACGGACCCGGCATATCGGCGAGAAATTACACAGGAAGACTATCAGAAAATTGCCTCTGGTGACCCTTCCTTCATGGATCCGGAAGTCGGGGTGGTGCTGGTTGGTCTAGATTTCCATATCAACTATCTCAAGCTCGCGGCCGCTTTGCACTATATCCGACGAGGCGCTGTCTTTCTCGCAACCAACATCGACAGCACCCTTCCAAACTCTGGCTCTTTGTTCCCAGGAGGAGGCTCTATATGCGCACCTCTTGTTGCTATGCTTGGAGGTGTAGGAGCACCCGGTGCAGAGCCTCTCTCGTTGGGTAAGCCTAGTCAGGCAATGATGGATGCTATCGAGGGCAAATTCAAGCTTGACAGGAATAAGACATGTATGATTGGTGACCGGATAAACACCGATATCAAATTCGGTATTGATGGTGGCCTTGGTGGAACGCTAGCTGTTCTTACTGGCGTTACCTCAAAGGATGAACTTATGGCATCGTCAGTAGTCCCCACCGCATATGTTGATGCGCTCGGCGATTTGTTGGAAGGTGCATAGAATATTATAGACCATATATCTCTTAGAATTAGTCTTTGTATAGACCGAATAGACCTGCTTTCAATTCCTCCAAAAACTCCTATATGCCAATGGTATATTTATTGTACATGACAACCACTCGCCCACAAGGGTACAGTTGCACTAACGGTTGTATCAGTTCAATTCAATCAACGGTGGAAAGACGATCCTTCCTCGTTGCGTTCCATAAGGAACGACTTTAAACGCCAGAGGTCTAAGGCAAATAAAGCGGACTTCCTCGATGCAGGTATAAAATATAGAGCGTCTCCCTGAAATACTTTCCCAAGTTGACGAATTTCTTGAAGTTCACCTTCGGATAACATTTTCGTAAGATCGAAAACCGGAACCTGTGACTCGTGCACCGGAAGCTCAGCCAAGTCAAAGGTAGTGTTTTCGGGGCCCGTTGAAGAGGTGGCATTGCAATCGGGATTACTGTTTACTTCAGTGGAATGATGACTGCTACGAAGAACTAACACCATTCCACTCCGTATATCTCTCAATTCCGGCAGTTGTTTCAGCGAGCTTTCCAAGTTACTCTGAGTGATGGGATGTCCTGCAATACTCAGAGGCGTCCATGTATCTCGCCTTCGCTGTTTTTCTATTTTCGGCGTAACATGTAGTATTTTCTTGAGGCGCCTCAATATCTCCTTTCGCATTGCCTTGAGAGCATAATCGGACATATCTCCTCTCCAGACTAGCGTTTGCATAGAGCTTTTAGTGAGTGGCCCCTGCGGCAATTTCCATGAAGGAGGAATCAGCCCTTTGCTAATATTCGAGAACTTTGGGTTTGACAACATGTCAAAGAGTGTTCCACTATTCGTAACTCTGACGGATGGGAATGCTGCTCTTCGTTTGCGCATTTTCGCAGTGCTGTCGTCCATGCGGATCTCACCAACTGCTGGAGTGTTATTGTCATCAGCAGTGACTTTGGAGTTTGGATCAATCTCCATTTCATTCAGCTCATTCTCTAGCAGCGACGTAGGAAGTAACCACAAAGCTGATGTCTCAGGGTGCTGAACTAGGCCGAAATCTATCATAAGCTCTGTGGGAAGTCGGGACATGGTTGCATGGCACAGCCGTGGAGGACTTGCTAGAGCTATGGCCCAAGGGTTGCGTATCAAGGAGGAGTCTGTATCCCATTCTTTGCTGCGCTCAATGACCTTACTTGAGGCTGAAGATGTTTGCTTCTGAGCCCTTCTTAATACTACCGGTGATTGCACCAGGCCACCTGGGGTGGCCACATCCGGGCGCTTGACTTCGGATGTACTAATATATCGTCTTTCCAGTTGCCTCTGAGAAAGTGAACCAGTTGTATGACGAGCTCTTGGGTATAAGTGTGAGAATGTATAGAGGCATAATTGGCGCTGGTGCCTTTGATGCTCTAGACCCGAGCATCTGGTTGAAAACGCTGCATAACCGGAAACAGATAGCTCATGTGCCGACAATCGAGACGAAAGAAGTTTGGGCCTCATTTTGCAGTCCCCTTACCTCAACACATATCTTCATTTGAGATGGGTTGCAGTATATAAATCAACAATGAATTACCGAATGTTATATATATCAAATTGTTAGTCTCAGCTTTTTCCCGTAGCTACAAAGTTTGAGCGAACAGCTGACTAAGCAGTGCAAATGCGCGAGACCGCAAAAACAAATGAAACTGACGTTTTGCGCTTGAAGCTTGCAAACACCAACGCAGCTTTCTGTGATGGTATAGTATGAATTGTGCAGCGACATCCCGGAGAGCTCGAGGGGTGTTATATACTCCAGTATCTCGGTTTTGTTTTGGTTGCCTGTGCTCTAGCCTCCTCTGTTTCCCTCCCTGACCCGAAACATCTCTATGACAACCCAGGCTCCTATTACGGATGCCGAGTATATCACAGACGTCCTCAATATACCTAGCATCCCAGGTTCAGAAGATGCTGAATCAAACGCTTCCGGTACTGGCCAGCCTGATCTCGGTAGTAGAAGAGTTACTTTCGCAAAGTCCAAGTCCCTATTTCTCGATCGCCTGACTCGTGATTTCGACTTGCTTATCTATTGCGAACTATCGGCTCTCTATTATATGGAGTGAGTTACCTGTACTATATGCGGACAAATATCAAGCAGTGAACATTTAATTAATTTCTTTTTTCCCGACTAGTTGTTCTATCATACATTTCGCTGTACGGGCCATAGTTCAGTTTCTATTCCTTACGCCAAAAGCGGCCAACTTTCCCGAGCCACCGAAGAATCAGCCATTTATTGGAGCGATTATCATAAGTAACCTAGTCTGTATCTTCTTACATATTGCTTCGGCCAATCCATCTGCAGGAGAAGCATCCCGAGGATACCTTCATGGCGGACTGTTCATTGATTTTGTCGGCCAAAAAGGACCTACTTCAAAGCTTCAGCTGCTCGCCGTGGACCTATTGGTTATATGCCTTCAAATACTCATGGTGGGAGCCATCCTGGAGAAAGAAAAGGTCTCCGCGCTGACTTCATCGAGGCGAACTGCCGAAACCATCCCATCTTCGACGGTGCCAGAGCAGGACCATGATTCCGAAGAGCAGGGTTTGCTGAGATCGTCTCAAAATTTGTCTAACCAAGAGGATGTTATGGGGAACCGGCAAGTAAGTGGCATTGAACTCTCAGATCTTGGTGGTGAAAGGGGTGTAAATGCTGTCGTTGGGATGCATCCGCGCGATTATTTTCACTCGGGGGAAGCCCTCATTATGAACTTGAACATCGGCCGCACCCTTCGACAGCAATGGCAGAACCGAACAGCAGCGATTGCACCGCCTCATGCCTCGTTAAGTGGTACCAGAGTCCCTGCAAGCACATTTATTAGACGTCAGCTGGGTATTCAAGCGGAACCCCGCTCCTAATTAGTTAAGTTCCCCATATATCTTTTGCAAGGGAATTCGAGCCCTTCCTGGCATGCATCTAAGCATAAGTATACGGCTCTGTATATATCTAGCATTTATCATATATGATAGAATAAGTTTACTTAATTGTATAATTCTTAGCGTGTAGGACTGAGAGGAATAAGTCTATGTAATAACCCTATACACAACCCACCGTTAAATATCATCAAGACATCTTCTGGGTTACCTATCGTACACCATTCTTAGGGAACCATGCTTCATGATGACGTTGACTCTTCCTTTGAAGGCATTCGTCTGTCGAGTATGGAATCCACAATGCCCATCTCCAGAGCTTCCTTTGCGCCCATAAAATAGTCTCTCTCCATTAACTTCTCTATCTCTTCAAGGGTCATTTCCTTCCCCGTCAAATGGCGTTTGTATATCTGATTCAATTGGTGTCGTACTCGAAGGATCTCTTTTGCGTGTATTGCGATATCCGTCGCCTGACCGAAGTACCCTCCCGAAGGCTGATGGATCATAACCGAGGAGTGCGGAAGGCAGTATCTTTTCCCAGCTTCACCACCACATAGTAGAAGGGAGCCCATAGATGCCGCTTGGCCGACGCATATTGTGCTAACTGGGGATTGGATATATGTCATGGTATCGTAAATGGCTAGGCCTGGAACAAAACTTATTAGCTATGATTGTGCTTATTGGGCAGGAAACAGAGAATGGGAGTAAATACGACATACCGGCTGTCACCGATCCACCCGGGGAATTGATATAAAGCTGAATGGGTTTCTCTGGGTTATCAGCTTCAAGGAACAATAGTTGCGCAACTATTGCGGCTGATAGTGTTTCGTCCACCTCGCCATTGAGGCATACAATGCGCTCCTAATGTATCCGTCAGAATGATTTTACGCAGATAATAACGGAAGGGTCCCAACACCTACCTTCAAA
The DNA here is from genome assembly GCF_000151505.1 of Trichophyton verrucosum HKI 0517. Lineage (NCBI taxonomy): Eukaryota > Fungi > Ascomycota > Eurotiomycetes > Onygenales > Arthrodermataceae > Trichophyton > Trichophyton verrucosum. The sequence continues at coordinate 27,922 of NW_003315554.1, forward strand.
AGACGAGAAAATATGTCATCTTCAGGTGGTTAGGTTATTAGTGATCTTGAACAACTTATAGCCGGGGAAGATCGCATACAGGTGTGCCAGCCACCTCCCTTTGAATAACAAAAATGTATTAGCTTCTTATTCCAATATCCAATGGTCATGAGTAACATACTACTGTCTCGGTCACAAATGGAGTTGGAGTCCAGTTTCGCGGCGGAGTTGGAGCAGCTTGAGAATAGCTCCTTGAGAGCGGTCGAGAGCTAGAGAAAGCCAAGCGGTTGAGTATCCGTAGTCGGTTCATAACTAAATGCTGATACCAAGAGCTTGAACTCCACGTAAGTAAATTGTAACTGCTGATGATACGCCTTGGTGATGCCCTTCGTTCGCGTGCTCCTGGAGTCGTGAAGTCAAATGGCAGCTTCAATTGATTGATTAGGTAATCATAAATTTTGAGCCGCAGCATTCTACTGATATAGTTGTATAACACAAGCGAACGAAAGTGGAGCGGATAAAATTATGATACAACCAGTAAACAATGTATTAGATTCGTCTAAGTAGATTGTATTATGCCGGATATTTGTAGCATGAAATCCAGAGTTGAGAGGTGCTCATCTGCGCCATCTACTAGTCGTTTATCAAATTCAGAGCAGACCTTCAATATTTGGTTCTTCTGTACATCTGAAATGGATTCATCTTGAAGTACTGCTTGGTATGTCTTGAATGAGGTCAGTAGAACATTCCTCAAAGGTTGTGGGAGTAAGAGATATACCTGTGACAGGACTTGAGAGGCACTCCATCCGTCGGCCACGAGGTCAGCTACGAGGCTTGAGATTTCTTCGTATTTCGAAGCACGCTTGCTTGGGCGAAGAGCTGCGACAACACGTTGCATAACAGTTTCTGGAACTAGTCCAGATACTTCTTCAATGCTCCTGACAGTAATCCTGGGTTTGACATCATCGAGTTCCATCTCTTTATCGGACGAATCCTTCTTTTTCCCAGAGCCATAGCGAGCTAGCCTTGCAGAGCTCTGCATAAATGTTATAGCCTTTCGCAGGTCACCATCACTGCACCGAAGTAGGGTCTCAACGACATTATCCTCCAGGTCTAGTTTCTCCATTCTTGCAATCTCTACAAGCCGGCTTTGGGCAGCAGAACCGTCTAGTACCTTGAACCGAAATTTGCTGCACCTACTCGCCACTGGGTCAATTATTCGAGTGACATAATTGCAAACGAGGCAGAAACGCGTAATCCGGCTGTATTTCTCCATAGTTCTGCGGAGAGCGGACTGGGCGTCATGGGTCATGCTATCTGCTTCATCAAGAATGATGATTTTGAACGGTGGACACGGATATTGTGAGCGATAGGCAGGATCGGCCGGGGGTTGGGATAGGTGCATTCGAGCAAAATCTTTAATCTTTTCACGAACAATGTTTATACCTCGCTCGTCAGAAGCGTTAAGCTCAAGGACTCGGGAGCGGACAAGAGCAGGTCCAAAAAGAGATTTGGACATCGCAAGGATGGTTGACGTCTTTCCAGTACCTGGAGATCCATAGAAAAGCATGTGCGGAAGCTGAATTGCGATGCATTGGGTCAGAAATATTGCGAAATCAATGGAGGAGTCTGAACAAGTAGTATTGGAGTTTTACGTTGGAGGCATGTAAGTTTCTCTGGAGAATAGAAATCGTGTGATCTTGAGCTGTCACATCATCGAGTGTCTTTGGTCGACTAAACACCACACACCGATCAGTCTCTGTGCAAGATTGAGCTGTAGATTTGACCTACTATTTCTCAACCCATGGCTGGGCCTGCTGGTCGGACTCTTGGTTGTTTGTTACGTTGCTTTTAGCTGCAGAAGCAGCCGCAGCACGGGCTTTATTATTGAAGAAGTTTGCAGCCATAACAAGATTGAGATAATGGCACACAGAATGCCCGAGATCTGTAAGTGGGATGAGACGTATTGAAGGCGTCGAAATTAAAGTTGCAACTCGCGTCGAGAAGGTGAAGCGCGCTAAGGCGCGATTGACTAATTAGTTTATTAGCCGCGTGCTAACGCCAAATCGCGCTAAAGAGGGCTGGCGGCTTAAAGTGGATCCGCGGAGAAGAGTCACGGGACTTCTCGGCTTGGCACTAAATGAAGGATTCGATCTTGTCATGATGCAAGGCTGGACACTCGTTGGCCACCAATTCCACTTATAACCGTACATCCTCCATGGGAGCATGCTTTTGGCCATTTGTGCGGAATACGGAGTAGGAAATTATATACCTTTTCTTTTCCCAGCCCTTAGTGAGCCTTGTGCAAAATGGTACCTTTTATTTGTCGCTTGATTATGTATTGTCCCTTGACCAAGGCATCACTCCGATGTGAAAAAAAGGGTGAACATAAGCATGCAAATCTTATATTTTTAAGAATTCTCGCAAACCCTGGCTCCTCATTCGTTAATAAGCCTGTACAGTCAATTGTCTGGCCTCAGAGTTTAAAAGTCCAAGACAAGGCTATCGACCCCGTAGCAGAGGCTGATAGCTAACCCACTCCAGCGTTAATATACATAATAAAATGTTGTTCGTTCTCACATCCCAGACATCCTTGCGTTCAGGCAACATTGACGGGAAAAGTCACCTCAGATTGTGACCATGGACCAAGGTGAACTTCCTGCAAAAGCTGGCCATACAATCCAGTTTTGGGGTATTTTTGTTGCTCTATGCATTCTTTCTTTCATTTCAGCCCTTGATGTCGCCATTATCACTACAGCCCTCCCTACCATAACAGCCGAGATCGGGGGTGCTAATATATATGTTTGGATCGCGAATTCCTTCGTGCTGGCTTCATCGGTCTTGCAACCCCTTTGTGGCCAACTTGCAAACATATACGGGCGTCGCATCCCCTTTATAGGCTCCATTGTGCTTTTTACACTGGGTAGTGGTATTGCCGGCGGCGCAACAAGCGCAGGGATGCTGATAGCGGGCCGCACAACACAAGGTATTGGGGCAGGAGGTATCTATGTGCTGATTGATATCGTTTGCTGCGACTTGGTACCCCTTCGAGAACGTGGGAAATATCTCAGCTTGATGTTCTCATGGTCTGGAATGGCGGCTGCGTTAGGTCCAGTTGTTGGTGGAGCACTCGCTGAAGCAAACTGGCGTTGGATCTTTTACCTTAACATCCCAATCTGCACTTTAACGCTAGTGATACTGCTTCTCTTTATGAAAGTAAAGACCACAAAACTTGCAGACTCTGGCCTCGGACAAATCGATATTCTCGGAAATCTCATCTTTATCCCAAGTATGATATCTCTCCTCCTTGGCCTGGTGACCGGAGGTATCGAACATCCTTGGTCTAGCTGGCGTATCGTCCTTCCATTGGTGCTAGGCATCGCAGGCTGGATCTGCTTCCATCTTCAGCAAAACTTCTCCAGCCATCCAAGCGTGCCTCCACGTTTGTTTAGCAACCGCACATCGGCGGCTGCATACCTATTAACATTCCTGTCTTCCGTCCTGGTTCAGACAATCTCTTACTTCCTCCCAGTTTACTTTCAGGCTGTGCGCGGTACAACTACCTTGCGATCAGGTATTGACTTCCTTCCGTTTGCTATCAGTACCTTAGGCTCGGCCGTTATATCCGGTATATTGTTAAGTAAATTTGGCACTTATCGACCAATCCACGCGGTATCTTTCGCCCTTTCGGCTATTGGATTCGGGCTTTTGACCCTTTTGAATAGCCGCACCAAAACTGTAGCATGGGTCTTCTTCCAGTTGATTGCAGGTGCAGGCTCAGGGACAATACTGTCTGCCCTACTACCGGCAATTATGGCGGCTCTTGCAGAAGCTGATGTTGCATCGTCATCCGCAACCTTCAGCTTTGTTCGGACCTTCGGGTACATCTGGGGGGTAACAATTGCCTCCATAATATTCAACGGGCAGTTTAACAAGTATCTACCGGCGATATCCTCCCAAACTCTGAGGGACCAGCTGAGGAATAATGCTGCATACTCATTTGCAAGTCAAGCCCATAGACTTCGAACACTCATTCCTGAACCCGTGTGGAATGAGGTGGTGGAGGTGTATGTTAAAAGCCTAAGAGCTATTTGGTGGGTCGGGCTAGGATTTAGCATCGTCAGTTTGTTTGTGGTCGCTCTGGAGAAAGATTTGAAATTGAGAGAGGATTTAAAAACCGAGTATGGTATCAAGGATGAGAAAAATGGTGGCACACCTGCAGACGAGGAAAGCGGCCTGGAAACCAACTAATTCTTGACGAGTGTATACAGATTCCATAGCTTTGACAGTAAATGACATGTAGTTATCTGTAGCCTCAAGTTCCCCATGCTTCGCTGGATAGCCGCTTGAAGCCACTAATACACCTCATTTGGAACCTGCTTTGGGAGTTTTTGCAAATCTACCGAAGCTTGGGCTAGTTTCCGACTTATTAGGATCCAGCAAAATCTTGAAAATTGCAAGGCACAGTTCAGGCATTTGGACGCCATTTCCTGGTCCATTGTCGATCCTGTCATCTCTCGCAACGCTCACATTGCGGTAAAGCTTCATTTTCATCGACATTCTGGATTTTCCAATAGTAATTTGAAACACGATGTAAAGAAGGTCTAGCCAGGATTTGGGCCAAGGGGTTTTACTCCTGTGACATTCGCTACTACAGAAGATCGGCGGTGTTCCTGCAAGGTGGTTGAGCAAAACGGCCAGCGGTAGTTTTCAATAGGGGTGAGGGCATATCCTCGTATAAGCCATAGCTAATACCAAGCAATATGAGCCCCTTGGGTAATGCTCATACAACCAGCCCTATATCAGTTAGTTACAAGCTTCGCACTTCATACAAGGAGAATTTGACTACATACCCTGGAGAATCATACCATCGTCAGCTTTTCCAGCTGAAGCAGTAATTCAATCCGGATCTGGGGTCGATCTGTGGTTGAATCGCAGGATATGGTTCAAGTACAGTCGGGCTTCCCAACTTCCCTGGGTATAATGAGCATATTTCTGGCACGTAACTCTACCGGACTCGGCTGCATAACCAGCGTAATCCATGCAGATCATCCACCTTGTACTCTCGGAGGCGTTTGGTCCTGGTAATTCTCGTTGGCACGGTGTCAACAGTAGGATCGGGGTACAAAAATCTCGTAGTTTACGTCATCACAGATGAAGGCTTCGAAATATAAAGGCGACAAAGGAGTAGGCGCCTGAACATAATTAGCTACGTTTCAATGTACAGTAGGATACTCAAAAATACCATGCAGAGGCAGCCTTCCAATTCGCCTTTTGTTACCAACCCCCGTACCAGTCACTACCGGTGCCTCTCTTTCCAGATTCTAATACACCGACGCCTAGTGTTCACGAGAAAACAAAAAAAAAATCTCATCCTCTGAGTTGAGACTACCCCAGTCAAGAACTAAACAAGGTTGAAGCCATCTGGAATATTGGGACAGCTAGGGGTGAGTTGTGGTCCTCCTCCGCATATGGAAAATTGTACTTCACCCCCAATCACGAAGATACCCCTTTAAGAAAACCAAAACATCTTCCTTCGTATTGGTAGAACAATCGCAGATGATTTATATCACTCTCAAGTGTTGACGGGACGAGCTAATCAACTTTTCGTATTTCTTCTGATGGCCGTTTGAAACTATTTCCCGCCTTGTATCTCGTCCTTGAGAGCCTCAATAATTTGAGATGCTGTCATCTCCCAGGACTCGATCGGATAGTTGGCTAATAGATTCGGAAGTTCGCTTCCCAGTATAGATAGTGTGTATCCGGCCTCGTATATAGATATCAACAAGGCCTGTATCGAGTTGATGTTTGAATAATAGGTACCGGGGTGCATCTTCATCCGTAACATTAACATATCGGGGGAGGGGGAGGAAGAAGTTTGCATCGACCAAGCACTAAGATTGCCGGGATTCCTCCAAGCGTTATAAGTATTTGCCGAGTACTGGATGTTCGCCGAGGATATTCGTGGAAGGTACCGACCACCCATGCTCCCTTGATATTAGTACAAGTCCATGAGATGATATAGGTCCCAAGACTATCGAAGTTTAGTTGGGACCCTTTCTCGGCCTATTCCATGCACACCATTAATCCCCAGCACTGCCCCCTAAAAACTTGGCTTGCAATGCAGCTTCATCCAGCAAGATATAATAATAATGATAATATGCAATGCTGGAGTGGAGGGGTCCGGTAAAGGAGGGGGTATAACCTTGTTAATTAAATGGTGCAGCTGGAATGTACTTCTTGCCTCTTCCGTGTTGAGGTCCGATTTCGCAATTGTTCGGTACGGAGGAAAGGAGAGCAATGGTATGGAAGAATGGAGCTAACTCAATTGTCTCGGAAGTAAGGTCGTTATTTCGTTCGTTCGCCTGACTAACGACGTTAGGGGCAAATGATCGCCCGCCACAGCGAGCATTAAAGGTAGATCACTAGAGTTCATCCCCATGCCCATGAGGACCCTCCCACATCCTTTTCTTAGGGTTAGGATATACCTTTGGGCCGCTTGGTATCATTGTAGTCTCCTCCTCCGCCTGATCTGCAGCGGTCCAGCTTTTGATCTCCTCGGCCATGTCAGGTATACCAGTAACATCGGCTTTCTTAGTAGAATCGGGGTTCCAAAGAGAATTAGTCGCGGTCGGGCCCATGTTAGCGGTTACCAGAGGCTTATTTGGCACAACGGATTTAGAACCGGCCACGGAGACACCGCTAGTTACTTCAAATATAGCAAATGTGATTCTGGCGACAATTTTGAGAGGGAGCCAGACTATCCACCAGAGTGGGCCATACAGCAGCCGTCGAAAGATAAGCCACGATATGGTTCCGATTAGGATATAGAATGCGGTCTCAAGATACCATGTATCTGACTTTTGGGAGCGAAGTAGCGAGCTCACGAGAGACTTGGATGATGCAAGTAGGGTATCTAGATTGGTGTATGATTCCGAGAGCGAACTTAGGGCCTTGTTTGATTGTTCTGGAATGTGTATTAGTCACACTGTAGATAATTATAACCTTGGGTGAAAGGACTGCTCACCTAAAGCTTCCTGGGCAAACTGGCTTCTGGAAAGCTCTGCCTGCATGAGGTTATGTGTCTGTCTTAACGCAGCGGTAACATCCTTGGACGAGCTTGCAACAAGATCGCCATGAGTGAATCTCGGTGTCCTCCTGTTAGGAACATCCTCTCCTTCAGCTGACGGTTGAAAGAGGAGTTGTCTTTGTCTATTCTTCGCCTTCTCCGAGCTCCGCTTAGCTTCTATCTGAGCTCGTCTGAACTTCGACCGAGTCCTATAATCTCAAGATTAGCCAGGATGCCAACCATAACTGTCCAAAAAAATGATTCATACATTTTTAAATCCTCCTCTATTTTCGCCATGAGAGCTACGTTCTTGACTGCGTCCGCGTCAAATGGTACGCTCTCACGGCGTTGATGTCGTCTTCGATCGAGAGGATGGGTCTCCACGCGCAGAACTTCTATTTCCTCTTCTATCTCTCCGAGATCCTGGTGGATTTCGGTACTCAGATTGATTCGTTCATCATCGTCGTAGGCATCCGCGCTACCAAAGGAATGTAGGCGGCGTATGAGGGCTGAGACCCTCTCGATGGATGCTTCGACGGAAGCAAGACGGGAATGTAGAGAAGCAACCATTATGGGTATCACAGCTGTCCACTTTCTGCTAATAAGAGAGAAAAAATGTATTTCATGAATGTTGAAGTTCAAGAAGGTGTGTGTTAAAGAATGTTGTAGTTAATGTTGACAGACATACAGGGTGGTCTTTCGAAGCATCACGTGATACATGAAATTCGCCCGTTTGCTGAAGGAAGAGAACGTTGATGGATCTTCAATCTCACGCAGAACAAGCCATACAACAAACACCAAGTGCCAATTACATAAATACAGCAATATCTTTTATATACCATGTACGTGCGTCCTCTTTCGAAGTCCAATGTCAAATACTAACCATTACCAGAGCACTTATACCACCACTGGAGACACAGAAGGGGAAAAAAAAAAAACCAAAAGACGAAGAGCAAAAATGTCCCTGCCACTACGATCAATAACCTCTTTCCGAACGTCCTTCTCGCCTCTCTCCCCACTTTCTCGGCCGTGCAAATTGGTTCTCGCCCTTCTACAAACACCAATGACAGCCTCCCCGTCATCAGCAGCACATATAAAAATCGACGTAAAGCATCTACCGAAACACTCGAAGCAGCTCCCCGAGATGACGGTTGGCTTCCGGAATGGCAAAGAGGTGAAGCTAGAAGTCGGCAAGCTACGACTTTCAGTAGGGGACGTTCTGGAGGAAGTTGGGAGAATAGGGAGACTTATTGAGAGAGAGGAGAGCTTGAAGGGTTAAGCATTGCTGAACGGGTCTAGTTATGGGTGTTTGGAATGTATATTAGATTTTATTTGTACAATTGATTGTATTCTTGCATGCAAGGGAAACTCGAAAGTCTTGAGGAATGGTATTAATGTTGGAATTTTTTTTTCTTCATTTATTGAATGGCTAGATACAATGAGTGGACATGATCAAGTAAATAGCTGGGGTGCCCGTGGGCCCTGTCCCATTTTATCTATGAACATCTACGGCATGAAACAGAGACCGCCTCCTGCAGGACTTGAAAGTGAGTCATTGGACGGGTAGAGAGCATTTAGACAGCGGCACCAGAGATGAAGAACCACTTGTCAATGCTGCCGTCGATAGGGGCAGGTGGCAGGTTGGAGGCACATGGGATGGCCTCGACCTTGGAGGGATCAGCACGGTTGTTCTCGAGGGTGGAGTTGCAGCTGTATCTGTTAGTAGGTGATATATATGTGGTTTGGAAAGAGTAAGGACGCAACTTACAGAGAGATGCCGCCAGCGGGGGACTGGCCGGACATGAGCTTCTCCCAGGCCTCAGCACACTCGTGGACAACATCCATGGCGTACCTACACCGGTCAGTATACTTACATGATGAGATAAGAGAGAGAGGAGACATACTTGGAGTTCTTGCATTCGCCGGAGAAGGCGAACTGGTTCTCTGGCTTGCCGTCTGGGATCTTGTAGATACGGAACCACTCGTTGGTGGCTCTGAGGAGGCCAGGGAGGTGGCGTTCGACATCCTCGATGTCATTGAGCTTGGGAGCAAGAGGATCGTTGACGTCGATGACGATGATCTTCCAGTCGGTCTCCTCCTCGTCGAGCAGGGCCATGACGCCGAGGACCTTGACCTGCTTGACCTGGCCGGGGTAGCCGACGAGCTCGCCGATCTCGCAGACGTCGAGAGGGTCGTTGTCTCCCTTGGCCTTGGTCTCGGGGTGGACGACATTGGGGTCTTCCCAGGTCTGTTCGAGTCGGTATTAGCTTATCTGTTCCCCCCTCTCTTCACCCTGATGCATGGCTTGGAGGGCGCACTCACTCGTGGGAAGGCACCGTAGTTCCAGAGGTAGCCCTTGTGGGGGAAGCAGTTGCGGACGAAACGCAGTTTGCCCTTCTTGGTGTCCTGCTTGATGGGGTTCAGGAAGTCGTCTTTGGAGATCTGCCCTCGGTCAGTGAGTGGTGAGTATACGGCTGGTTGCCCCTCCATGGAGAGAAGCGGGACAAACCTCCTGCTTAGCGTTGGTCCAGCGAGGAATCTCGACGATCATGTTGAGGATGGTCTTCTGCTCGTTGGCGTAGAGAGGAATGTCGTGGAAGGGCGAGATTGGGACGCCATCCTTCTCGATGTAGGCCCGCCACTCGAGGGTGTTGAGGGCGCCGACGTTGCGGACGGTGTAAGCCATCTTGCTGCTGGTCGACGACGAAGACGAAGAAGTAGACAGGTGCCGTGAGACTAGGGCTGTTCGACTGATGCTTGCTGGCGCCAGTCTGGATGGTGAGAGAGCTGGAGACCTGAAGAAGAGAGAAGAAGAAGAAGAAGAAGAAGAAGAAGAAGAAGAAGAAGCAGGAGAGGCAGAAGAAAAGGAGGAGGAGGAGGAGGAGGTGAAGCGGGACAAGCAAGCGACGCAGGAGTTGCGGCCAGACGAGTAAGCGGCGAGGGCAGAATCGGAGATTGTGGGGGCGATTCTGCCGGCCATCCTCAGACGCCCAGGGGCAGTCACCGCTTTCACTCTCTCTTTTTGGCTTCCACAGCAAAAACGACAGCGACAACGACAACGGCAACGACAGCAATGGATGTCAACAGCGGCGACGGCGATGGCAACGGCAACGAGATCGATGGCTATTGCGACCCCGAGAGGGCCTGAATACACGGCCCGAGTCTAGTTGGCCCTCAATTGAACTGCTCTCGACGGCCTCAATGCCGAGTGCTGATGTCGTGATTCTGCACGCAAGGATCGCTGCTGGGATGAGTCTTGCGACGGTTTCAAAGCCAAAACACGTCTCCCTAGGCTCAATTGATGCTCTTGCGTCTCCTGATACCCTTTTCTCTCGCTGCAGAATCCCCCTTCTGCGTCGTTCTTTGGCTGCTGCTGCGCTCTGGCGGGTTCCTTGGTGTTCCTGGCGCTTCTCGCTCTCTGCCGTTGGAGATTTTCCCGGTCTAGATGCCGTGATTAGGTAAGCCGATGATAAATCTTAACGCCGTCCACAGGGAAAAAACTCCGCTCACCAAAAAAGAGAATTAGAGATCAGTCACTGATAGCCAGCCAGATAATCAGCCAGACCAGACGACAGCCCAGGAAAAACGGCAGACAATGATATGAACAGGCTGGTCCGCTCCGTCATGGCCCTGGGATCGTCGTCGGTCGCGTCTCAGGCCAGAGTGCCCATCCCGAAAAATGGAGTCGACTATCGTGGGAAAATCGTCCTCGCGCCCATGGTGCGCTCCGGCGAGCTGCCTTCACGTCTCGTCTCGCTGAAGTACGGCGCAGACCTCGTCTGGGGCCCCGAAACCATCGACCGCTCCCTCATCGGCGCCGTCAGACGCATCAACCCTCGCAACAACACCGTCGAGTTCACTCGCGTGCCCTCCCACCCGGGCCCAGATGCGAAAGACAAGGTCTCCGTCATCTACCGCATCGATCCCGCCAGGGAAAAGGGCAAGCTCGTCTTCCAGCTGGGCACCGCCTCGCCAGAACTCGCCGTCGAGGCAGCCAAAGTAATCGCCGACGATGTCTCTGGCATCGATGTCAACGCCGGATGCCCAAAACCCTTCAGCACCCTTGGAGGCATGGGTGCCGCCCTCCTGCAGACCCCAGACAAGCTCGTTTCGATCCTTGAAGCACTTGTGCGCGAGGTAGGCCGGCCCTGGCAGATTGGTATCTCCGTCAAAATACGCCTTCTCAAGGACCCCAAGGACACCGAACGCCTAGTCACCGCCCTCTGCGCAACTGGTATCACGGGACTTACCGTCCACTGCCGCACCACACCCATGCGGCCCCGCGAGGCCGCTATCCGAGACCAGCTGCCCATGATAGCCTCCATCTGTCGCTCCGCGGGCGTGGCATGCCTTATGAATGGAGACGTCAAGTCCAGAGACCATGCCCTCGAGCTCATGAGCCAGTACGACGTTGACGGGGCCATGATAGCTACCTCAGCAGAGTCAAACTTCTCCTGCTTCCGCAGTGCTGCAGATGGTGGATGTGTCTCCTGGCGTGAGCTGGCGCATGAGTACGTCGCTGTTGCCATGGAGTGCGAGAATAAATGGGGCAATACAAAGTATCTTCTAAATATATTCTTGCCCGGCAAGGACAAGGTCGCTCAAGCTGTCAAGTCTGCACGGACATATACACACTGCTGCACCCTCTTGGGGTTTAACGACCTGCTCCCTGCTGCAAACAAGATTGATGTCATACTCGGCATTTCGGACAGGACCGAGGCTGGCCTGCAGCGCAGTGCAGAGCTCCTTGGCCCAGCTCTCCTTGCTTCAGCTACTTCTACTCCTATTACTGCTACTACTACTACCACTACTACTAAAGAGGTTGACATTCCGCTGGATTCGAATGTATTAAGAGGTGATACCCTCAACAACCAAATCACCGCATAAACATTTCGTCGGTGGACGCTTTTCGCTTTTCTGCATCTTCACTCTACACAGCCGGCGTTTAGGGGACGGAGCATCAACCACGGTAAAACTTACTTTCTAACATTTAGAACTACAACAATGATAATGTACTTTTAAAACTCCCAATACTTGCAACAAAGCTCAGAACATAAATTAAAAATGGTATATATATTTCTAAAGCTATCATCATCATAAGCTGGTAACATTAACATGAAAACATCTCTTTACATGAAGACAGTGTGGTGTCCGCAACCACCACCAGGCATCTTAGAATACTGGGGGTTGACGTCACGCTTGCCAGTCTTTGGGCGGGTTGGGAATCCCTTGAGGGATCGAGCATACTCGGCGACAGAGTAGGCGATTGCTCGAGTGTTAAGGAAGATAGCTCCCTTGTTGATGTTGGCAACAGTATCGCCCTTGCCATGGTAGTTCTTGTCATATGCAACGCCGGCCTCACCACCGAACAGCTTAACTTGCTCGGGGGTCTTGACGACCTCAGCACCAGTGAAAAGACCGCCAGCGGGGACGTTGCGCTTGATGAAAGCAGAGTAGTCGGATCGGCCGGTAAAGGCAGTGGGCTGGTGTGGGATACCCTGGTCGTCAAAGAACTTCTCGAACAGGTACTCAATTTCAGCAGAGCCAGCGGGGCCGGTCATGTTGTAGGCCGAACCGTCACCGTCGTAGATCTGGTTGGCGAAGTTGGGAGAGCCGATCATGTCGAAGTTGAGGTACAGCTTGACTTTGTGCAGCTCACGGTCATCGAGGCTGTTGACGTAGAAGGTGCTTCCAAGGAGACCGAATTCCTCAGCGGTCCACCAGGCAAAGCGAACGGCGTTGTTGAGCTTGAAGTTGGTAAGGGCTTTGGCAACGGTCATGATACCAATGGAGCCCGAGCCGTTGTCGTTGATACCAGGGCCGGCATCGACGGAGTCGGAGTGAGCACCGAGCATGATAACGTTGTTATGGTCTCCTCCCTTGGTCTCAGCAATGACGTTCCAGCTATGAGATACTGAATTAGTATATACCCGTGGCAATTGATACTGGAAATGGCGCTGAGTTACTTACGTGGTTCGGTTCTCAAACAGACTGATAACATTCATGGTGACATCAACCTTGCCAGATGCAATGAGGGTAGCAAGGTTCTTTCCATCCTCCTGGGAAAGACCAGCGGTTGGGACATGGCGCTTGTCAAGGCCACCAAGAGTTCCAGCAAGGGATCCGGGGACGTTGTTGTAGACAATGGCACCAGCAGCCTTTGCATCACCAGCCTGAGAAGACTTCTCGCCGAAGCTGCAGACGCCACGCTCAACGAGGACGATCTTGCCCTGAGTGTTCTCTGGGTAATCAGTCTGTATGCAAAAATTTAAGTTAGCTCTCCCGTGCTCTTCATTCTAGAGAGAATGTGACGTATAGAAAGTGTATGGCACATACAGCATTGCAGCCATTGTTCTTGGCAACGACAAGCTCAGCCATGATCTTGCTGGCAGGAGGGCTGTAGGACATGGCGCTGGCCTTGAGGTCCTTGCCATTGGCACTAACAGTGGCCTCGGCGTGAGACCACAGGTGTACCTGCTCCTGCTTCTTCACATCGTAGTAGCCAGTGGCTTTGATCTCATTGTAGATCCACTCGACAGTGTCCTTGTGGCCATTACCACCAAACACTCGGTTCTTTTCAGGATGAGCATCAGAAATGCTTTGCAGCTTCTCGACGCCTGCCATGATATCCTTGAGCTTAATCTTGTTTTGCAGGTCATCCTATACATATAGATCAGCACATAAGAATTTCCAAGGAACATTGTGATTTTTTGTTCTGCAGTGGAGTTATAGGTGACAGGGGCGAAGGGGTAGATTGATCGATCGATCTGTTGAGAGCAACTCACCTGAGTGACCATAGGCTTGAAAGGCCATCCGAAGGGCTCTTGACCAACAACGCCCTGGGAGATGGTTGTGACGGCCACGGCCAGGCTCAACAGTTGCGACTTCATGGTGAATATGCTGTGCTCTGCTAAACGAAGGGAGAAGGGCAACCTGGGGAGAAGGAGGCTTGATATGGGAATTCCTCTCTGTCGAAGATCCTGCCGATCTCCTCGAAAGGTTGGGTCTGACACTGGTTAATATATACCAGCCGACTTAATATACTGAGGCCAAAAGGTATCTTATTCCCATCAACCCGTACCTCTTCCTCTTATCCTATCATGCAATTTCGCTCGGCTTCATGCGGGACCAATTTCCCATGATCATGGCCGCAACCTGCCGGTTGTTCGTGATTTCGCTATCTGAGCACATGGATGTGCATCCCAAGAACCCAGAGCAGAGCCCAAACTTTGCTTCCTTCGGGGTGAATATCTCACAGGAATCTGGCACTACGTCCTGCGTGGAAAGCTGAGGCTTGTCTGCTTATCCCCGCCCCTTCCCCCGCAAGTCAATTGCTGAGCTGGACTCAGGCGAGCGTATAACTTGCATTGCAGGCCAGGCATCTTCCCAGCTAAAGTCCCCATGCAAAGTTGATTTTCTTCCGCTGTCGATCCCTGCAGGCAGGGATCTTCCCTATCATGCCTTCCCAACTCGCTTCAGCTGTCTAGCTTCCTTGGCAGGAAGGGGTCTCACAGAGCGAGATAACGGTGCAATGGATTTGCCCATCTGTATCATCAGCAGGAGAGCATGTATCCTCCATCATTTCGTGTAGGTAAGAGTCACAACTAGAGCCGCCAGGGAGTGACCTAGTATCTCCGTCTGTGTTTTCCCTTGGAATCTTTCTCTGCCTCTCAACAACTGGTTGTCTTCTGCAAGTCGTCTAGAAGCACTTAGATATCTGGGCATTTTGTCTCGATCTCGTATAAGTCTGTTGACCTCGGGATGAAATTCGCTGCTCCCCACAGCCGCCAAGGCCAGGAGGTTCCATTTACCCCAAAGAAACAAATATCCCCGGAGCCGGAAATACTAACAGCGGAAACAAGACGAAGTAAGAAGCGGCATGACTTGGTCTTCCAAGTGTAAATAAGTATGGAGACGCCGGCGGAGAGGCAAAAGATAGCAATTTCCTTTGCTCTCTTCGTCGTCCTTGGTCCGGAATTTTGTTTTATTGCAGGCCTGTGACCATCACGAGAAGCACGCAGGGATATGGCGAGTGCTGGAACTTCTTGTCAAAAAGGGACACTATTGGAGGGGATGTCATTGATATTTTTAACTTAACTCTTCCTGGAGAGCATGCCGAGAGGATCGAGATCTTGTCACCCCCAATCCTTGAACAGGTATAATGAGCTCTTCCCGTATTGCCTTTCGCCTTGTATCACCATCTGTGAGCTGCTGTCATGGCGGAGAAAGTCTTGCTTGACTTGACTTATCCCATGCCCATGGTCGAGGAGGATTCCTGGACCTGCCAGATCCACTCGAAAAGGCTACAGTCGGATGATCTTTTCCCATAACAACTATCCTATACGGATGCCATGGGTTGATGCCCTTGCTTGGGTCGAAGCGAAGTGGGCGAGAGAGATAACGCTGTTCCCGCCACAGGCATGGCTCTGGGGTAGAACAACAGCGGAGGCAACAACTAATCCTGAAAGCGGAGTACATAAGCATAACTATCGGCCAGTGGATTCTCATATGACCAGGGATAGATTAACTGTGGCATGCATACGGCTTCCCTGTCACTTTTGTCGTTGGTGTTGTCTGCCGTCGCTCAAGATATTATTATTGTTGTTGGTGTGGAAGTTGAGAGGACGTCAAAGATGTGTCCCAAAACGGCTTTCCCGAGGATCTCCGTTAAAACATCCCGTCCCTACATTTAGACAAGATGTATTCTCCGTATAAAAGGTGCGATATAAGAAATCTGCAGCCAGGGGTAATAAACGAGCTAAGAAGCTAAGAAGGAAGCCATACTTACTCACAGACTAATATTCCGGTCTTATATCGTTGACACGGCTGAAAAAGGTATGTCTTACCGGCCATCTAAGAGGCTTCTCTGTGGCCTCTACATCTACTCTTGGTACATTGGACCGGCGCCATTGAGGCGAGACATTGCTTGGCTGCATCGTGGGAATGTCTTTTGGAAGATTCTGATGTCGGCCTGACAACACGCTTGGTCAGTGTCCAACTATGGGGAATAGACTCTCGGACGTATACAGTTATCTATTTTCATAGCATTTTAGGCCCTGATTATCTTCAGCTAGAAGGTTCAGGAAGGCCAGGAACACAGCTAAGTGGCATTTTTGGACTCGAGTTAACTCTAACGGAGGGAGGGAGCCGGATACCAGTGATAGTTAGGCTGCTGATTGGATGACCACGCAGCAAACCAGGTGGAAGTTTTGCCCAAGACAACAATGATAATGGAGATGATGAGAAGAACCGATATTAACCAGGGGTATCGCCAGCCGTCTCACATGAGCATTCTTCAATCCGGAGAAAAAGAAAGCGAGGAAAGTGGTCTCTATTCTAGGCGGAGTCAAAATGGGGAGTATTCTATGTGCTATTTCCTTTGGAGAAGCGGGGGGGAATAAGTAAGAAAAGAGATGGCCGGCTGTGCAAGATGGTGCAAGATAGTAAAAGATAAAATGCATGGGATGATATTAAGAGACTTCTTCTGGCGCTTGCTCTAAGTCAAGGGTCGACATGACCAGTTCCTCCACGGCCTTGAGGCTTTCATCGTCCCGTTTTCCGCCGAACTGTGCGCCTCCATCTTCCCCTGCCACTCTCTGGTCCAGGGCTAGCTTGGTTTGTCCGAGAGCATGGATCTGTTCCTCAATGGTCCCTCTTGTCACAAGGCGTACAACCTCGACTTCACGGGTCTGGCCGACGCGGTGCGCACGGTTTTCTGCCTGAATGTCTTCCTGTGGATTAAAGCTCGAGTCGAATATTATCACTTTGTTAGCGCAGGCCAAGTTGATCCCTGCACCACCGGCCTTTGTTGACAGCATGAACACCGGGATGTCCACTTGCTCATGAAAGGCATCAAGGATGGACTGGCGGTCTTCAACGCTAGTTTTCCCGTCGAGTCGGAAGAATTTGATCTTCTGAGTCTCGAGAACCTGTTCAAGGATGTCCATGACCATTGTAAACTGGGAGAAAACTAGAATCCGGTCGCCATTTGCGATATAATTATCCAGGAGCTCGCAAAGCTTATCAACTTTTCCAGAATTCATCCATTCCTTATTCTTAAGGGCAAATTTACCAAGTGCGGCGGGGCTACCCGTACAGAGAGTATGGCATTCAAAGTCATTGTATTCGCGTAATTCAACGTAAATTTGATCAGGATCGGAATGCGTCCACTTCTCGTCTTTCAAGCATGCCTTTGATATTCGACTTAGCGTCTTGTCATCATATACCCGACGGGAGAAGAGTGGGTGAATTGCTGCCTGTCGTAGTTTCATGAGTATATTAGACGACTTGTTCCTTGTCAATTTCTTCCCCGCCGCTCGGTCGGCTATATGTTGTTTCACCGACTCAATCTCGCTATGATAAATCTCCTTTTGAGATTCATTCATTTCGCAGTATTCAACACGGGAAGTTTTAGCGGGCAGGTCAATCACCTGATGCTTTTTTCGTCGCAATACAAATGGCATCAGCATGGATTTCGCCCGAGCAATCCGTTGCGCAGATAGCAAGGCCGAATGTGTATCGTCCACTGTTCTAGCCTTGGCCCTAAATATGTACTCAAGATCATCCTTCCGTTCTCTGAAAACTGAAGGTAAAATGAATCCAAGCAGTGAGGCTAGCTCCTGGAGATTGTTTTGGAGCGGAGTACCCGTGAGAAGTAGGCGGAATTGCGCTGGTATGCGAATAAGTTTCTCGTATAATTGAGACTTGCTGCTTTTGAGCATGTGGCCTTCATCATAAACACAGACGTTGAAGTTCATGGATCGAAGAAAGGCTGCATCCACCTTCGCTTTCGCAATGGTATAAGTAGTAATGACAACATTGATATTCTCTCTGTTGTCTTCTATTTCAGTTCGAATTTCTGCTCGAGCCGCTTGCCCTGCATAATATGGCATTGTTTTCAGTTTTGGACAGAAGAGTGAAAACTCGCGAAGCCAGTTCTCAAGTGTTGAGGCCGGGACGACGACCAGATGGGGCCCAGTAACTCCAACTTCAAGGAGGTGAGAGAGGAAAGCAATGACCTGGCATGTCTTTCCCAGCCCCATGTCATCAGCAAGGATACAACTAAGGCCCTGGTCGTAGATTAATTTGAGCCAGTTGATTCCCACAATTTGGTAATCCTTCATCGTTATGGTGTCACTCATAATGGAAGGCTGGGATATAAATTTCCTACCCCGGGACTTATCTCTAACGTCATCCGCATCCTCACTTGCACAACAACGGCTGGATGGGCTTCCAATCCCAGAATCCTGGATCCCGTCCGAGGAAGGCTTGTCAAGAGACACTATTTCCAGTTCGCCACTGTCCCGTTTTGATCCGAATATGTCGACTCCCCAGCGCTTTATCTCCGTTGCTATTGGCTTACCGAGGGCCTCGCATTCAGCGACTAGAGCATCAACTGCCTCATAGCCTGTCCACATATCTAGGCATTTGTCCACTATTTTGTCGCCTAAAGCTTTCTTTGAGGTTTTCTTCTTGTTTCCAGGAGCTTTTTCGGACGTATCGGATTGCTCGATGGAAACACATCGGGCAGAAGCCAGAGATGAGAATGGCCTTTGTGAAATGAATTCATTTGCAACGTCAACAGTAATTTCCGCGATGTCAGATAAATCTTCAGGAGAGCAAACATTGAAAAACCCCAATACTTTTGCTTCCTGTGATCCATCGTCGGGACTTAGACTTTCGGCCTCTGAATCCGAAGAGTAATCATCCTCAAGGGGTATTCTCGGTGAAGCTAGTCGTCCTTTTCCACGGGCAACAGTCTTTTTAGGGAGTTTACGGGATGCTGCTTGGTCAGATGCAGCGGTGTCCGCCGGCGATTCCTGGCGTGATTTGGAGCCGCGTATTAGACGCCGGCGTGGAGCTTGTGGTCTATCTTCTGACTCTCGGTGCGAATTGATAGGTTGTTGGCTGGATGTCCATTTGTCCTGAATTCGACCTTTGGATTTGATTTGCTGTTTGACAGCGGAAACCCGTGGTATGCTACAATCTAAACTTAGTTCATCTTCAGACATTAGGTTTATCGAGCTCTTTTCTTCCAAGCTCGCAATGTACTCCAGGGCATGTTGGTAATTTCCCCGATGCTGCATGAGAGTATCCAAACAAAACCGAACGGATTTATTGGGGTATACCGAGTATAACCTCTGTACCTTTGCCCTTAATGTAAAGTCGTCTATTTGGTTCAGTGTAAAGCCGTGATCGTCTGGGGCTGGAGGTGTCGTTCGATTTCGTTTATTCACCATTTCTGAAGCACCCGTTTTCGTTATGTTGGCATTCTCTGCGGATCGCTTTTGGCCTTTAGTACCATCTGGGTTATAAAATGCAGCCGCAGTGATTTCACGAAATTTGGCCAAAGAGTTTCCCGATGCTGAAACGGGGGATGAGATATATCCATCTTTCTCCGGACTAGGGGCAGCTTTTGCAAACGTAGACGGCCTTATATCTGTAGTTCTCACGGCTGAGAAATCGTCATCCGAAGAGCCGCCACGGTATGTAGGGCCATCGTCTTCACTAAGGTCTATGACTGGCGTCCGCCTCACTGGGCCCGTTGAAAAAGCGGGAGGTCGGAAATGGGTTCCTGGCGGTGCAATGGAAGCCGAAAAATTCCTGTTCGCACCCTGTAGTGAAGGCCCAAGAGGAGATGAGCCAGCCACTTGAACTACGGCATCATGCTGAGGGGAGGCCTTCGAATGATTTGGAGGCTGAACTACTTGGGTAGGCTGGGTCAAGAGCTGGGTTGGTTGCGTAGGTGCAAGGATAGAGTGCTCGCCATTGAGAGGAATTGTGGCAACTGTTTCCTGTTCTAGGGTCTCACGGGTAATGGAGACAGGCTCATGATCAATATTCAAAGCCCTGCGGGCTGCAGCCATATTTCGTATAGGGGTGTCGGGAATGCGGTCCTCCATGCTTGCTAAATTACCTCAGTGTCAAGAGGCTAGTGCAGCGTGCTGCAGTAGACTACTGCCATAGTGCCCTGAGCATTCTGTATTTGATGGTTGAGGGAAGGGCCAAGGGGGCGGACGGGCGCAAGTATGCTTCACACAGAGCAAGTATCAGAAATAGAAAAAAGGTAGCAACAGGTTTATTTCGTTGCAAAGCATAGAACAGTACGGAATACAATCTTGGAAGTTCCTAAGAAAAATGTCCATCGCCGAGAAAAAAAAGGCACGTGACAAACACAATAATCACGTGATATAATTTAGGGTTAAGGTTCGCGGCTTAAAATTTGAGTAGAGTTCAAAATAGTTACATAAAAGTCAAAAAAGTTTCGTCTTAAAGTAACAGTAGGGAAAGTAAAGCGCGGTGTTGGGACAGATATTAAAAGGATAAAAGGGAGTCAAAAATTACTCTTCTGTCCACGACTCGCACTATCTCGGCTCATGTTCCTCTGGGAACATATGGCAATAGACCTTTTCGTCTCGTGGTCCTGTGGCCTAAGGTCTCGACATTTCTTCATATGTGCTACTTACCAGACTTGTCCATGCAGGGCTCTACCTGGCCGTTTAATGTTTAATCGCTTTACTAAGCGGGCAGCTGCTCACACACACCTCGTGTATAATTCTCCTGTTCTTCAGTTTATCCAGGGCTTTCAAGCGAAATTCTAGAGATGGGGTTGCGATGCCCAAACGTGCAACTTCATGCAAGCCAATCTCATTTCTATGCCGCAACAGGCAACAAACCACTAGGTAGCAAATCACCTAAGAATCTTGTCATCGCTACGGATAAGAGCGCCTATATTACGGTTAGAGGGGCCTGAAAGGTGCCACTCATCTACACCTATATATAACCTGTAATGGCTGGCATCTGAAGGAAACAGCTTATCGGCGGTGCACGATTACTAGTCAAGAATACGGAAGTAAAGTGGCTGTACGTATAACGAATCAGAATCATGGTAATAAATCATATGTAAATCATGTGTTTGCAGAAACCAAACTACTGGAAGCTGCTGCATAATCCCATTCTTCTTCTTTGCGACATATAAATGAGTGTTACTAGGGGCTGTTGTGAAGTAAAAGAGTTCCCTTATCTAGTTTCCTAAGGAGTGGATTAATACCTCAATCTAATAGAGCAATAACACCGTTCTCAAAAAACTAATTAAAAATAGGGTTATAGTGCGAGTCCAGAAGCTATATTTTAACTATGATACTCTGTCTTTAAACTACTCTGGCTACAGTACTTATTGGGATTTGTGGGCCATAACCTACGTAGGTACTCGGGATGTCCAGCTCGACTAGGTCTGTATCGAAGACCTTTAGCGAGCTACTGCCGGTGTCGTTGAGCACCAGGTTAGAATTTCCAGATAACATAAATACCTAGACATCGCCTTTAATTATCTCCTTTGGTTTTCTTAGATATTTGCTCGGATAAGAGCAATTCCTGGTCTTCCAGAAACCCCTTCAGTGTTTCTCAATCTCACCATGCCACTAACTAAAAAGGAGTGAGCCCACACTAATAGTAGGCAGAGCTGAAGTTTTTGACACAAACTTACAGCCTTAGACGCGGCATCAGGTGGATGTCCACGATGCGGACGGCCCAAAAGGGAACAGTACTTGGTGTTTAAGCCCTAGGCGGCTGCGTCGTCCAGGTAGGCAGCGGCTAAGTCACCGCCCTCCAGGTATAGGCAGACGGGCAGCCCAGCGGCAGCCATCTGCTTGAAGACTTCCAGCGTTCTGACATAAGTCTGCACTCATCCAGACGGGCCGCCAGAGGCAGGGCAGTGGTCCAAAGAGGGGGCTTGTAGTAGCAGTAGGATTCGAATAGTTTGAGTTTCTTCTTATAGTATAGATTGATAGCAGTTTGAAGGTTTATTTTCTGGCCTTCAGTTATTTCTGGGATGTTAATTATTGCTTAGATCTCTGCGATTCGTCCTTCTACATCCCATTTAGTTGGCTTGGGATATGTAGGTAGGGGGTTAAACCGGGCCTTTGGAGCAGGCAGGATGGTCTGTAAGGCATGCTCGGAGACATTGCTAGTGGAAGGCACTGGCAGGGTCGAAGTGGTGGCAGAAGTTGCCTGGGTGAAAGCAACCTTACGAGCGTGCCCGCTGCGCTTGTTCTTGAAAGTTTGCTGCACAGTGCGAAGCTTGGAGGCCGTGGACCCACGATATTATATGACTGGGAAGTTGCTGATACTCCAGAGACCGAAGCACAGGCAGAAGTAGTTGACCCTGGCCCTTAAAGCACGCAAGATCAGGTTCCAGGATAATCCTCACCATAGTCCACGCATAGAATCGTTGTTCGCTAGCAGCATTTCGTGTCTCCGTATCTGGTTTTTGAGCATGGGGCAGAAGACACCGGTGACAGTGGCATCTTTACATAACTATGACGAACCAGTTAGTTCCTTAGCACAGAACCATATGTGGCAATGTTTGGGAATCATAGGTAGAAGTAGAGAGCAGGATTTTGCCGTCAACTGCTTTTGGCTTGCCCACTGGACACTGCTGAGCCAGAGGCAGAAGAAAACACGCCACAGAGAAGAAGATCACAGTTATCTGGGGCTTCTTTTGGCTTGCCACTTTACCTCAATAGAAAGCAACCGCAGCTACGGCCCATACGCCGGCATTTGGCACACGTTCCTCTCGTCCCACCGAGAACACAAGCACGATCATAAGTCGCATTAACTGGATAAGAAGGCCGGGATTCCTCCCATCTGGGAAAATACCAATTTAACAATATGTATGTAACAATGGTTATGCCGTCCTTGATGCTTGAGGTCGAAGAGATACTGACCTTAAGTGCAGTCAGGACGAGGTTATTCTTTGACAGATAATAATAAGGAACGTGGAGAAGTTGGAGAAGTCGAGGAAATTGAAGTGTTTATATACCCGCAAAGACGTCGAGTTTGAGTGAAGTCGGAGTCGAGTGACATAGCGAACAGTGAAACATTTGCAGTGAAGCAGCCTTGGGGTAAAGCAGCTTTGCAGCGACAGAGCCACGGTCACTGCCTTGGAAGATAAATATCCGGCACTTTTGGCATAGGGGTAAAACAAAATATACCCCGGTACTCCCAAGGAAACGCTAGGGAGAAGCAGGATAACCCACGCACTCTGCTTGGCCCTATTCACCGCCCATTCCTGAGTTCCGAGATAGCTAGTTCAGGCCATGCAACCTCGACACTGGCTGTTATATTAGTGCATCGATGCAACGAGATATACTTATATGATATCAACCTGACTGCTACACTTGGCTACCTCCCACAAATGTTGGTCGTACATCATGCCGAAGGCTTTCTCAGCTAACTAGGCAGCATTAAGGATAAAGTCGACGGGGAAACGGAGCTATTGGTGAACTGCTGCTTCGAGAATACATCGAAGTCAATGCTGGTCGTTGACTAAGGCGAAGAGAAGGAAGTGTCAGGCTGATCTTTAGAAGGAAACCTGACATTGATGCTATTAGTGTGTTGGCTGAACCCCCCTTATCATGGCTGTGAAAGGGGACGCGATATTATAGGTAAAACTCTGCTTGTATAAGGGGTCAACATTAACGTTCAAGACAGCCATGGCCGGAAGGGATAAGAGATGGTGAGCCGGCTATTTGGATACAGTGCTCGGATAGATAGAGCCGAGCGATATCAATAACCAAGAATACCCCGAATAAGATATTTGGCTTGCCAAAGGTGCAGCACGATAGTTGCTTTACCAACTGGAGACTAAGGGGGATTGGCTCTTTTGTCCCTTTCAGGATCCATTACCAGGGGTAATCAATCCTGTTAGGGACTCTACATTCCCTTCATCCTCGTCACCGCCAATGATACTTTAGAGACCACTCTCCACAGTACAGCTCTTGGATACCAACAACGACCAACATATCGGACGGAAGAAGACCCATTTATACCAGACAGCGTCGAATCCAGTCAAATTTATGGGGAAAACTAACTCAGATCACCATATGTTATATTAACATCCGCTTCTTAAGAACGGTTACACAACCAGGCCCCCGACTATGATTCTTACCGTCTAGATGCGATTCCGATAATTTCTATGGGAAATTCCGCGGCCTTCTCGGTTGGGCGGGCTGCTTTGGCCACCGCTAATGCATGTCATTGTTCCCCTGTCACCACTTCGAGAGGTTACTTAACTAGTTGACTGACTAGTTAGTTAGGACTAGGATCTCCAAGTCACCAGAAAATCTTATTATAACCAATTTCCCGTATTTATGTGGCGAAAGACTGTCTTGAGAAAGACATCATGCTACACGTTGGCAGCACAGCAACAACTGTCTTTTTTTGATACTCATCTTACAGAGCCAAAATAATGCTTCAAACCCTGGAATTGGAGATCCAGAAAATGCAGACGGTATTAGAATTTTCTCCACATTGATGACCATTCAGTGTTCGAGAAAGCTGGGGCAGTTTGGATACTTGCAGCTGCTCCTAGTCTCATCATCACCCTCCTTGTTGCCGGAGCTCCGTTTGAATCTCAAATCGGCGGCCTGGACATATCCCTTCTCATCATATAATTTGTCCTGCAATCATTCCTATTCCTAGACGATGGGCTGAATACGGCTCCATTATTACCTCATGGATGACTTCAAACCGCAGATCTATCGGCCTGTCTATTTATTGACGGTTGAGAATTGCCAACAACAATTAATTATATACACCTAAAGGAAAAACAGCCGTTATCTTGGCACGTTGAATTCCGATGATACCATCCTGAACATTATTAGCACTTCATATACTGTCTATACCCATATATTACATTCTCGAGATACGGAGTATCTCCAGCTCTCCACAAGACAGCCACCTATATCACTTTGCACATATAGAGCAGCCTTACCTCTGAAGTGTCTTGGCTGGCTCCTCATATGCCGGATGGACCCAAACCCGTCTTGGTCGCTGGTTTCGAAGCATTATTATATGGCTGGGCGTCTGGGTCTCTAGCACGGCTACAGCCCACCTCGAACCATGGCGATATCTACCGAATCCTTGTCTACAGCCCTGTCTTGTTGACTACGGAATGGCGAGATAGAAAGGAAAAAAAAAAACAACCCCCCCATGGTAATCGCTATCCGGGCGAGAATATCTCGACGGGATGTATAAGAATGCCGATCACGCCTGATCGTCCAGGAACAATTGATGCCCCATATGGCCCTCTCGTCCGTTCTCAAGATTTTCGCCTGCGGTTCCGTTAAACCTCATCAGGCCACGAGACTAGAGTTCTGGAAATCTTGGTAACTGACAGGACCGGTGGGACCTTATTAGTGACGACGCGCTTCCCGATCGACCGTATGGGTCTCCACCGTTAAAAGAGCCTCCCTGTTTTTGTTTTGCTCTCCTCGTTCATATACTTGACCATAGCCAGGATGTGATCATGAACTGTTGTCGGCGTTCACTTCTTCAACTACCATACCGAACGATTATGTGGCTGTGGCATTGTCGTCCACGCCCAGCTGCCATCGGTCACCATGCAGATCCCTCCAAAGAAAGTGCTTTTGTCCTGGCCACGGCCGAACTATGAGCATCCAAAAGAACTCCGAGGGCCTGGGTTGATTATATTGACCGCCATATTCGCTCCGTTGACTGCCGCTGTCGTTGCTGCCCGCTTGTTCACTCGTATTCGAATATCAAAAAGTTTTGGTACCGATGACATACTCATAGTTGCTGCTGCAGTTCCGGCCATTGCCTGTGGTGTAATTACCGTCCTGGGCACGATCAAGTATGGATGGAGTCGGCATGTCTACGATGTACCGTTCGACCAGCTTGTCCTGGGCCTGAAGCTCACTATGGCATTGGAGTGTCTGTTTGGCGTCAGCTGCGCTCTCACGAAGCTATCCCTCCTCTTCTTTACGCGGAAAATGATTTTCGGGATAAATTCAAAGATCTTGAAGTGGCTCGTTTGGATTACCATTGCCGTCGTTGCTGCTGAAATGGTCATCTTTTGCATTGTGGTTATTTTCACCTGCCGGTATGGTTTGCCCTGATCTACACTCTCATTGATCTATACATACACCTGTATAGATGGAAACAAAAAACAGCCAGCAGCTAACTTGAGTCGGATGTAGCCCAATATCAGCCTACTGGACTCTAAGCCTGCACCCCCAGGAATGCATCAATGAAACAGCACATCTCCTGATCGGTACAATCATTAACATTTTCACGGATCTCTTGGTTGTTATCTTGCCGATACCGACTGTCATGGGCCTCAAGCTGCCGTACAGACAGCGTATTGTCTTAGCCCTCCTTTTCGGCGCCGGTTTCGCAGTCTGCATTGCAGGCAGCTTCAAAACCTACTATGTTCACGCATATAACGTCTCGTATGACAAAACCTGGGATTCCTACCCCGTCTGGATCTCAGGCACCATCGAGCTGTACCTCGGCGTTGTATGTTCCAAATCCCCTCTGGCTAGAATTGTGAATACCGTATAGCTGACAACGACATCCAACTAGATTGCTGCTTCGTTGGCCTCTCTCAAGCCATTCTTCGCCCGCTACCTCCCCGCAGTCCTGGGCACATGGTCCTCCCAACGAGGCGGCCCTTCTTCTGGATACTCCAACTCCCGGTCTCGCGGACGGCGAGGAGACAACGGTTATGTTAGTGACGGCAACGGCGGAATTCTCAACAGCTACCATACGACAACGACCGTCGCGTCCGCAACACCACACGGCATCGAGTTTGTAGACCTGGATAAGAAAGGGGTGATGGTGTCCAAATACATAACGTATGAAGCCAACAATGTATCGAAACCTTCAAGCATTCGGTCCGCGGACGCAACATCAGAGTCGGAACTGAGGCTGACATGACCTAGATTTTTTAACTCTTTCATCTTTTGTGTTTTAGTGTGCATTGTTCTGGCGGTAGGATGGCGGCAGGATTGGGTTTGGTCTGCATCTTCTAGGCTCTTTCGAGATATCGAATTTTAATGCGAACGAAGTGTTTTTGAGGCACATAACTAGTTAATCTAAGCTACGTAAACTACTAACTAGGCAATTGGTTGGCAAAGCTTTGCTAAATCTCAGTAGGCTCCCGCAGTTAGCTTAGAAGACCTGATGGTAACCTATTCCACGCAAGCAGGCTTCAAACGCGGCTAGGGATGACATCTGGCATGGTCTGCCCCCGTATGTGTTGAAGTCGACGTTTGTTTTTGCCTAGTGTCTAAACCCGGCAGTCATCGACAGGGGCTGCGGGATGCAAACATACCCCAGGGGGCAGCCTCGGTGTAACAAGCTTCGGTTGGCGGATGCTTGTCTGCCGCCGGCGCGAAAGCCGACTGATATCAAGCAGCCGTGGCTATATTATTATTACTCCGTACGAGGTGTCTCTTTGCCGAGCTAACTAGTTACTTTCAGTGCATATAGCAGACAAGGAGTCTAGATTTTACCGTCGGAAAGCTACACTAGGAGATGCTTACTCCGTACTTTGTGCATCTTTTGTCCTACACGGTACCTACGCCTAGGTCTTGCAAGGTGGGCAGATCAGGTCATCTAGACGTGATAGAACGTGGATTGTATTTGCATCGAGTCTATATGTGGACTAAAAAGCTGACCTCTATCCGACCCAGACCATCTATAGACCAGGCCATAAGTGAATTAAAAGCACCCGCCAAAAGACAGAATCAAAGTGCCCAGTGTGTGTGTTTGTGTGTGTATGTCTCTCCCATGCTCCGTGGCTATGCATGCGTCGTATCATATTTCAAGCCCACCACTTCTTTCTCTTCTCCTGGAGATCAACGAGCTGGTTCTGGAGCTTCTTCAGCTCATCGATGCGGGACGCCTCGGTGTTCAGAACCCGCAGATGTTCCTTTTTCAGGTCCTCGAAGGCCTCGTCGAGCTGTTTGTGCCAGGGGTATAGGACGAACACCTGGAAGCACAGGGCGGAGGAGGCGACGAAGAAGTTGGTCAAGCTGATGCCGCGGGTGAAAATCATGGTGGCTAGCTAGCTCAGTGGACGTTTTTCCTGCTGGCCGGTCAGCCATATCAGAGCGGTCTCCCGATGGAGCAGACTACTTACTTTTTTGATGCAGGGGCTCTCGCTATGATTATCAGATGCTGTGTGAAGGCTGGAGGAGAGACGAGACGATCGGGGCTCTATGGTCTATGGTGGAAAGCGCAGGTATCACTGTCCAGGAAACGGGCGCTGGTCATAATAGGCGAGTGTCCTGAGGAGAGTCAGCTGTGCTATCTGCGTGTTGTTGCTCTTGAACTGAGCGTCTTTTTTTTTATTTAAAACAGAGCAAGCAGCAGGCGAATACAACGACAACAACAAGAGCGAAAACTCTGCCTTGTCCTCACTCTTACTGACTGGCTCCTCTTAGGCCTAGGTACTTTAGTTGCTGTCGAAACGGCCGAAGGAGAACGTGAATGCCGACTTTTCGCCGAGAGGCGCCGCGGAGCCCAGCAAGCCCCACGGCCGGCGGTGTCGACCCTGGCGCCGCTCGAGGATGAGCAGCTGAAGCCAGGCGTTTAAGAAGAAGCCGTTGGAAGCTGCTGGATCGCGGAAGACGCTGCTCTAGCCTGGCCGCCGGCTCATCAAACGGCCTGCTGGGGAACGGCCGATGCGATGCGATGCGATGGCTGATGGCTGTACGGAGTACGGAGTGGCTAGCCAGCGTGCCGGTCGACTGCCTGGAGAAGCCGACTGGAGACAGTTCCACAGACAGACTCCGACCCGACAGGCACCGTTACTGCAGCTCTGCACATCATCATCGACATCTCCTCAATCTTCTCTTTTCTTCTCTATCTTGTCTTTCTTCTTCTTCTTCATCTTCGCTTCTTCTGCTTCTTTTTTGATATCAAAAAAAAAGAGCCGAGAAAGTCTGGATTTCACGTGACTCACGCCGAAAAAAAAAAAAAAAACCACCAGAAAAGAAGAAGAAAAATAGAAGAAAGATAGAAGAAGAGAAGATGAAGAGAAGAAAAGGAAGAAGAAGGGAGGTTCATGCCATCATCTCCCGGCCCGTCAGCGCTGGCCGCTGACCTCCCCCTCGTTTTTGCTCGTCTTCTCCCGCCCGAGCCGTCGGTGCAGGGGCCTGAAAAAAAGAGCGACACCAAGAAAAAGGGGCTCCCGCGCTTTTATCTGACTGGCGGGAGGTCTATTTATTTATTTACCCCTGAACGAGGCTATACTTCCTGTCGACCGCTGGAATTGCATTCCGCGACATTCATTTCTGCCCGTCAAAACAGGGTAAAACTCTTCATCTCCATCCCTCGAGACCCGTCCGCTCGCTCTTTTTTTTTTTTTTTTCGCCGCCTCGCCTTGTCTCGTCCAGGCGTTGACATTCGTTTTGACCAACTCCGTGCGCTGCATCCCTTACACCGAACGCCCGACAGACTTCCCCTACGCCCAAGGTGCATAACCGCGACTGCGCGCCCCCTGTTACTCCGTACATCCAGCCGTGAACCTGGTGGGAATTCTCCGATCCAACGTCATCGGCGGCGGCTGTTATCCTGGCCCCAAGAGGACCGTCGTGGGAAGCAATAATGATGACTTCTCCTACGTCAACTACGCTCTTCCACATTCCTACCAACCGGATATCTTCAGTGACGAACGGGAAGGGCATCACTCGCAGACGCCGGACGCTCACCAGTCCTTCTAGCAGCCATATACTGCAGACCATCGAGGAGAGGAAGCTATGCAGGCTCAGGAGGACGCCTTCTTTGCTGCATCGCTGCAAGCACCTTGTGGTCCGGCATACATGGACTGTCCCGCTCGTTCCTCTGCTCGCCATTCTCTTCTTGTACGGCGTTAATCCCACTGAATCTAATGTCTTTCACCGTTTTATATTCCTCTCATACAAACAGCAGCGGTCTGACCCCACGAAACCTGTACAATATGCCAAGGGTCCGTGGGACATCGCACTCGTTACCTTTTATACCATCGTCCTCTCTGTTGCTCGAGAGTTTGTCATGCAAGAGTTACTACGGCCCTTGGCTATCTTCTGCGGCCTGAAATCGCGGGGTAAGCGGCTCCGATTCATGGAACAGACCTATACTGCCCTCTACTTTGGCATAATGGGGCCGGCAGGACTCTATGTGATGAGCACCTCGCCTGTCTGGTACTTCAATACCCGTGGAATGTATGAGGCTGCCCCTCATCTGACGCTCGACGCTGGCTTCAAGTTCTACTACTTGTTCCAGGCGGCCTATTGGGCGCAGCAGGCCGTAGTCATGCTGCTCGGGATGGAGAAGAGACGAAAGGACTTTAGGGAGCTCGTAACGCATCACATCGTTACTCTAGTTCTTATCTCCCTAAGCTACCGTTTTCATTTCACTTATGTCGGAATTGCGGTCTACATAACCCACGACATCAGTGATTTCTTCCTTGCTGTAAGTTCAAAATTTGTCTAATGTCATTTCCTTTTTTTCAACGAACAACACGGCCCTTTTAACACGGATACCCGTATAGTCATCCAAGTCACTCAACTACATCGACAGCCCTCTGGTAGGGCCATTCGTCGGTGCCACTATCGCTACCTGGATCTACATGCGCAACTACTTGAATCTACGCATCATCTTCTCTCTTTTCAACGAGTTTGATACCGTTGGCCCCACCGAGCTTGACTGGGAAGCAGGCCAGTTCAAGTGTCTCTACACCAAGCTCTTCTTCCTGTTCCTGTTGGTTTCTCTCCAGGCTCTCAACCTCTTCTGGCTCTTCTTGCTTGTGCGCATTGCCTACCGCTTCGTCGTGCACAACATCGCAAAGGACGAGAGATCCGAAGCCGAAGAGTCTGAGATCGAAGAAATGAAGGCCAAGGAGGCTAAGGTAGCCGGATCATCTGCTATAATACAGTCTTCCAGCCTGAAGCCTGTTTCATGAATTCCTCTTCTCTTCTACTTCATCTTTGCCTTCTCCATGAGAAGTCGTAAGGACGGGTGTTTACTCTTTGCCAAGTTTGATTTCGCTTCTTCAGTATTGATACCACCTTTGATAGATTTTATAATGTTTAATATCATGGCAACTAGATAGATTCCACGAATAAATGCACATAACCATCTCTCTTGTTATCTTCTCCGCCGTTACCCCTGAACCGTAAACGATGCTCACTCGCTGCCTGCTGACCTAAGCCCCCTCGTCACATGAAGTAAGCCAACGTTCGAAACTCCCAAAGAAGAATAATTAGATATCGATTGTGATAACCAACTGCAACTCGACTACATTCGCTCCTTGGCCTATCTGACAATCCCCCGGACTCGTCTTTCAGAAGCTGGTTCGTCTTATCTGTTACCTGCTTTGCCTCGCGCAGGTAATGCGAGGCTGCCCCGTTCGCTTAACTGCCCCGGTGAAGCTTCTCCAGCTTGGAGCTATGCTCGCGCTTCTCACGCGATAACAAGTTGACCTAAAACCCAAACACTCGAACTCCCTCCAAACAGCAATCCGTATCTGCTTCTGCCCACGGGTTCGCGAGGCCTGAATCTACCAGGACCAAGACAAGGGCAAATACACGGCCAATAATTGAAATGCGTATCATAAAGCCTGTTTGGCTCACGCATGGAGGTCTGGACTCACCTCCATCCTTATCAAAAACTCGGCATTATCAGAAATCAAACTTTTACTGACTATTTCTCTCCACGCTTGCTGGAGATACGCTTAAATAGGTGAACGGAAAGATTTCGAAGTATACAGCTGTGACGTTTCACCGGACGGGAAGAGACTGGTTACTGCCGCCGGAGGTGAGCTGCCACTACACCAACCTCCATTACCACCATTGCATAATGTGGTCCCGTCCCGCCTTGGGCATTTGAAAATTTTCCGGAATCCGCGGGTTTTTTGCTCCCGTTTTTATGCAGGACTTGGCTAACGGGGTATGCGCGCGATGAATAGATGGATACGTTCGAATATGGTCTACAGAGGCGATATACAATGCGGGTGATCCGGCATACGATGACAAGCCCAAGCAGCTGGCTTCTATGAGCAATCATTCCGGAACAATTCACACGGTTCGCTTCTCGCCGAATGGGAAATACTTAGCCTCTGGGGCGGACGATAAGATTGTTTGTGTGTACACTCAAGAAGCGAATGCGACCGCCCATGCGACTTTCGGTACGGACAAACCCGTTTTTCAACCCCAAAAGTTCTAAGACTAATTTGTTTGTCCTGGTATAGGATCTAATGAACCCGCTCCTGTGGAAAACTGGCGTACTATTCGCCGCTTAATCGGCCATGATAATGATATCCAAGACTTAGGGTGGTCCTATGACTCTTCTATTCTAGTCTCAGTAGGACTGGATTCTAAAGTCGTAGTATGGTCAGGCCATACTTTTGAGAAGCTAAAGACGCTACTCAACCATCAGAGCCACGTCAAAGGAATCACCTTCGACCCCGCAAATAAATACTTTGCTACAGCCAGTGATGACCGTACCGTTCGCATCTTCCGCTTCAATTCCCCCGCACCCAATTCTACTGCCCACGACCAGACGCATAATTTTGTGCATGAAAGGACAGTTAAAAGTCCGTTTGTGAATTCCCCTCTCACCACATATTTCCGAAGGTGCTCCTGGTCTCCCGATGGCAACCATATAGCTGCTGCAAACGCCGTCAATGGCCCAGTCAACGCTGTAGCAATCATAAACCGAGGTTCGTGGGAAAGTGACATCAACTTGATCGGCCATGAAGCTCCAGTTGAAGTCTGCGCCTTCGCACCCCGGCTCTACTCACCCCAGCCGATTCAGAAGCCCATGCTGGATAGCCATGGAAATCCAGTCCACAACGCGGTCACCGTTATTGCATGTGCTGGAGGAGATAAATCGCTGAGCATATGGATCACCAGCAACCCACGGCCCATCGTAATAGCGCAGGACATATCAGTCAAGGCAATATCCGATTTGGCATGGAGCCCTGATGGAAATAATTTGTTTGCCACCGCCCTTGATGGAGCTATCATTGCTGTCCGATTTGAGACCGCAGAACTAGGCCATCCAATGCCCATTGAAGAGAACGAAAAGTCACTGTCAAAATTTGGAACAAATCGAAGAGGTGCGGGAATGGTCGAGTCTACCGACGGCTTGCTTCTTGAAGAGAAAAGCAAAGCTGGAGAACTACGTGGAGTAAAGGGCAGAATGGGTGCGTTAATGGGGGATGGTCAAGCTGATACTGACGGTACGGTTAGCGGAGATGCGGATGCTGCCGTGGCCGTAACCTCTGCGCCGAAAAATGCCCAAGCTGATAAATCAAACAAAACTGGGACTACCAATGGAACTGAGCCAGCCCAAGCAAAGCAGGACCCATATGCTGTGAAGTTGGACAGGTTGAAACAAAGGCCAACATATACTAAAGATGGGAAGAAACGAATTGCACCACTATTGGTTTCTGGGGCAGTGGGATCTCAATCTTCTCTTCCACAGACCAAGCTAGTTGCCGCGTCAATGAACACCCAGGGGACATCGGAGGGACCACAGTCAGTACTTGACTTGTCCAAGCCGTTCGATGGTCTACCGAAGGGAGGGTTGACAGCATTGCTATTTGGCAATAGGCGAAAGTTTTCTCAACTAGAAGATGACGAAGAAAACTCAGCCGAGAAAAGAGTAGCAACTGCAAGAGATAATGGCGTTATACCTATTCTCTCAAACACTCCGGATGGACTTGTCCCTGCAGTTCCCACTCCCAGTGGACCACAAGAAACGCCCAGTTTCATCAGACCCGCAGTGGTTAATCCTTGCATGGCCATCAGTCAACTACGTCTCGCAGTTCCAAAGATACGAAGTCATATCCTGCAAGGTATAGACACCCTTGGGAACCCGAAGGATGTATCAGACAGCTCAAAGGCCAGAGTGGATATTGTCTTTGAAGCGCGAAATCCATCCCAGGCAAGTGTGACTGGGCGCAGTGTTGATAAGGAGCCGGTACGAATCAGTCTTAATCGCGGTGATCAGCCATTGTGGCAGGATTATCTCCCCAAGGCTGTGATACTTGTTACTGGCAACAAGAAGCTCTGGGCAGCAGCGTCTGAAGATGGCTCCATATATATATGGACGCCAGCCGGCAGGCGTCTCGTCAATGCCCTGGTGCTCGAATCACAGGCGGTTGTGTTAGAGTGTATGGAGTCATGGGTACTCTGCATCACTGCTGTAGGGATGTGCTATGTATGGAATGTCGGCACTCTTTCATCACCCCATCCTCCCGTTTCACTCCAGCCAGTACTGGACGCAGCACTACATACCATGACAGGTCATGCGACCGCCGTTCCATCCATAGTCGCATCAAGAATCAGTTCTGAAGGTCGAATAATCGTTGGTTTGTCAACGGGAGACGGATACAGCTACTCTCCATCACTGTATACCTGGCAACGGCTATCCGAGCCTTGGTG
Organism: Trichophyton verrucosum HKI 0517; assembly: GCF_000151505.1. Lineage (NCBI taxonomy): Eukaryota > Fungi > Ascomycota > Eurotiomycetes > Onygenales > Arthrodermataceae > Trichophyton > Trichophyton verrucosum. The sequence goes on from NW_003315554.1 coordinate 62,206, forward strand.
GGCTGTGGCAAGTCAGTACTGGAACTCCACCGAGGCACCGGTAGGCAACGTCCAGGTCCGCGGTCAGGCAGAAGGAGAGTCCGTAGCCCCTGTATCTGCGGGCATAGTTCCGTTCCTAGAACGAAACACCACCCAGGAAGTCCTTGCCCGAGGACGTGGACACTTCCTACAACGCCTCATCAAAGTTCTTTTATCTCGCGAAGGATTCGAGGGCTTCGAAGCATCTGCCTCTATAGCTCACCTGGAGAACAGAGTTGCTGCTACCCTGTCTCTTGCTGCCAAAGAGGAATTCCGCATGTACCTTTCTATGTATGCCAAACGACTGGGTGCAGAGGGAGCTAAACTCAAGGCTGAAGAGCTATTAGAAGATATCCTCGGTGGTGTCTTCGAAGACCAGGTAATTGAGGATGAGAAAGCGAAGCAGAACCGTCAGCCAGGACAGCCAGAGCAACGGTCCTGGGTGAACGAGTCCGAAACATTGTGTGGATGGCCCCGTCGAACCCTCCTCAAGGACGTGATTCTAGCATTTGGTATGTTACTCAAACACTTCAGTACTCTTTTTTACAAATACTAACCTGTTATACAGGCAAACATCGCGATCTGCAGCGGGTGACTGTGCCGTATGCTCAGCTTCTGGGTATACTCGACGAGAGTCAGGATGACAACGATACCATGGACGTTTAAGTGTTTCTTTTATTTCATGTCTAACCGCTTGGAGTTCAGGGTTGGGAATACATTCAACTGGGACGGCGGATAGCTCTCTTATTTTAACACTCTGTACTCTATCGTCTTAGATTGGCACTTCTTGTCCCCTTCTTGTTCTTTATCATTATTCTTTGCTCTCGTTCTTTTATACCCGCATTAAAAGGTGCTTGTAAGTAATATGGATGGATTGTTATCTTAAAGTTCTTACTAAGCCGGCCCGTTGACCTCCGCCGGAATAACAATTTTCCTTCTCTAGGGCAAAACGCGAAACTTTTTTTCCGGCCAAACAGAAAGAGAGAGAAAAACCAGCGAAGAGTGACAAATATAAAAACATCATCAAAATTTATGCAGCCTCTCTTCTCCCCCTCCCGCTCCCTGGTGCTCTTCTCTTCCTCCCCCACTCGCCCCTTGACACAACTCGCAGCTGGTCCTGCTTTTGGCTCCTTCACGCTTCTTCTCTTCAGAACTTCTCCCTCGCTAGTGAGCTCTCGAGGCTTCGCAAGCAGGAAGAAGAAAATGGCGCCCAAGAAGCCTGTCAAGCGGGAGAAGGTCCTCCTTGGACGGCCGGGCAACAGTCTGAAGAGCGGTATAGTATGTGCGAACCCTTCTTATGGTCTGTTCTGTCGTTCTCAATTTCGCTTCTCCTGTTCTGATTCAGCTGTTTCGGGTGGCTAACGAGTCTGTTGACGCATAGGTTGGTCTGGCTAATGTTGGAAAATCTACTCTTTTCCAAGCCATCACCAAATCTACACTCGGAAACCCTGCCAATTTCCCCTATGCCACAATTGATCCTGAGCAGGCTCGAGTTATTGTTCCGGATGAACGATATGACTGGCTGTGCAAGCACTACAAGCCCAAGTCAGAGGTCCCGGCTAACTTGACAGTATATGATATTGCTGGCCTTACCAAAGGAGCGTCCACAGGAGCTGGTCTTGGAAATGCATTTTTATCTCATATCCGTGCCGTAGATGCCATCTTCCAGGTTGTACGTTGCTTTGATGATGCTGAGATCGTGCACGTGGAGGGTGATGTCGACCCTGTTCGTGATCTAAACATCATCAGCGAGGAGCTTCGTATCAAAGATATTGAGTTCGTCGAGAAGGCGCTTGAAGGTTTGTCCAAGCAGACCAGACGAGGCGGCCAGTCCCTTGAGATGAAGAAACTCAAAGAGGAAGAAGAGATTGTCGCCAGAGTCCTTGCTTTCCTTAAAGAAGGTAATGATATTAGAAAAGGTGACTGGGGTCCTAAAGAGGTAAGAATTCTCTCTCCCTTTTCCCTTGCCACCCAGCTGCACATGAATATGGTATCATATGATGAATAAGAGCTATAACGCTCGACATTTAACCCAGCTCGTCGAAAGGTCAAAAGGCCCTCGTGAGATAAAATCCAAAGCTGATTGTTGATACCTATCCACTCAATTTGCTGCTTTGCTATCATATACTATGTTATTGCAAGGTCTGACTAGTTGTCTTGTAGGTCGATGTGATTAATCCACTCTTTTTGTTGACTGCTAAACCTGTGGTTTACCTAGTCAACCTTAGCGAAAAGGATTATATCCGCCAGAGGAATAAATATATTCCAAAGGTTGCCGAATGGATTAAAACTAACTCCCCTGGTGACCCCATTATTCCTCTCTCAGTCTCTTTCGAGGAGCGTCTAGCGCAGCTCGGAGATGATGCTGCTGCTGCTGAAGAATGTGAGAAGCTAGGCACTAAGTCTGCCCTGCCAAAGATTATTGTCACCATGCGCCAGAGTCTTAACCTGGGCAGCTTTTTCACTACTGGTGCGGATGAGGTTCGTCAGTGGACTATCCGCAAGGGCACCAAGGCTCCACAGGCCGCTGGTGTTATTCACACAGGTATGTTAATATTATATTGCCCTCCCTTGACTTGACCGATATCTAACAATATTTCCCCATAGATTTTGAAAAGACCTTTATCCAGTGTCTTGTTTTTAACTTTGATGTACTAAAAGAGTGCGGTGATGAAGCTGCCGTAAGAGCAGCCGGTAAGGTCCTCACCAAGGGCAAAGATTATGTTATCGAGGATGGAGATATCGTCCTGATCAAAGCCGGTGCGGCCAAGGCATAGTTGTGCCATATGAATTGCGTACTTAGCCTTCCCCAGCCTTAGAAATCTAAGTGCTGCAGACTGTAATATTAATAAAAAAAATACTAGTCGAGGGAATCAATGTGCTAAAATAATAATACTGCGAGCCTCTTGTTTAATATGTAAATTCTATCCTTTCCAGTATATTGAGCACCTACGGCGTAAACACTAACATCGCGAGGTTGCATCATGTGACCAAGTCTATCAGCAAGCGGATTCACAACAGCCAAAGCTTTCATTATAATTCTCACATATATTTGATATATACAAATTCTGCTGCACACAATAACGATGTTTAAAAAAGAGTATGTAGCCTTATGCAAATTCAGAGCACTGATGAAGAAAGAGCGTCCTCCAGCACCGTCATCAACTATAGCTACCCCGCGGCGTTGAAGATGCGCGGGGTCAATTTATGTCCTATATCAATTTGAAGTCGTTGAATAACTAACAAGACGATTGACTTAGTATAACTGCGGGAGCACGGTCAAAAGTCAAGTCATCAGTGCAAAGATCTTTACGGGCGAAATTCCTCGAGACTCATCCAGGTTTCGAGCCATATATCGATGAAGTTCTACCAAAGAAGGCTTCTTTAGAAGCCATGAAGCTGTACGCTATATATCTCCTACCACACTTATACCGCACACAGCATGACTGATCATCTTGGATCTTACAGGCCGGACCGAGTAACCCTATACATCGCAGACTCCAAGCCTATTTTCTTCCAGTCCATGGACAGTCCTTTAATCCCCCATCTACGAGTACTCCACGCCTTTCCCAACGCCATGCCTACAGTTGGAATAGACAGAGGGGCAATCAGATTCGTCCTATCAGGAGCTACATTAATGGCTCCTGGTCTCACATCTGCTGGCGGCAGTTTGCCTGACGCAGAGCATGCACTAGAAGCCGGCACAATAGTAGCCATCAGGGCGGAAGGAAAGGAAGAAATATGCATGGTTGGTGAGCTGAAGGTGGGAACCGAGGATATTAAGAAGAAGGGGAAGGGCGTTGTCATGGATGAAGGTCATTATTTGGGCGACGGGCTTTGGAAGCTAAACTTTGATTAATATTTGTGATTCTACAACCGGAAGGTGGTTGGATATGTGACTCTTCCCCTTTATTGGTAAATGTTTGGTTGCCGGTCTGGGTGCATTTTCGTTAGGCAGGTCTAGGTCCTACTTCAAGCTATATAAGCTTCATCAATTTTATTATATACATTTGTTTAGATTCCATAAAAGGACCGGGTATTCCCCTCGATTCATCTCGGTAGAAACGAGGGTGTTTATGGGAAAGCTGCCAGGTGGAGGGCAGTCCACAACGTCAAAGCGGTCCAAATTTGTGTGTAAAGTTGACTCCCAGTTTTTGCGCTCTGCAAGGAGCGATTCTATGTCAAAATTACGGGCTGATGTCTAGCATTCCAAAACGGGGAATGGGTCCATCGTCAACATCAACCGGGCTGCCAGGACCTTCTCTTCTCAAGCCTACTCTCACAACCGCGCGTTTCAAAACCTTGCCGGAACCATCTAATGCAATGAGGAATTGTGCAATCTCACCGCACAGCTCCCAGTCTCCCCGTTGTGATGCCAGCCGCAAGAGACGAACAGCAGAGTCTTCAATCTTGTCAAAACCATCTCCACTATCTTCGTCATCGATATCATCAAAAGCCTGCAAGACAAGAAGGTAACCTCCAGCCGTTTTCAGCGAATTAAACTTGAGTGCTTGTTCAAATAACTCATTGGGGGGAGGAAGATAAGCGAAAAGAGTTCTCCAGGATCGTAACTCCGTTTTTCGGATACACTGAACAAGAATATCAAGGTATAATTCAGGAGGGTTGGCAGCCTGGAGAAATGCCAACACACCGGGTAGTAATTGCTTCCCCTTCACAGGGGTCTCAATGGCGTTTCCAATGCTATGGTCATCTACAGCCTCGTCCAAGACGTGATGCAATAGAATTTCCAGGGCGTGGGGGAAGTAAGACAGATGTGAGAAATGGTGACAAATTGAGAGGGCTGACGGTGTGTCAAAATAGGATAAGTTGTGCTGCAGGACGTATGGGAGGAAAAGTTGGGTCTATACATGTCAGTATACAGTAGCTGGTACTAATGATTCGAGTAAGAACCTACTCTGATGGCAAACCTCTGTAAGGTGAACGTAACATCACGTCTTTGAGTAATTTCTGGTTCAATACCGAGAACTATGCCTTTGTTCAGCAGTATAGAAATAGGATAAAAGTCCGTAGGGATAGGCAAGTTCTTCGGTCCTTCCACTGATCGGCCAGTTGGGCGAAGTACATCCTGCATATCACTCCAGACAAACAGATCCTTCCCACCAAAGACCCATAAAGAATCCCGGAGTGAGATATCCGAAGGGGAATTGTTAACTGTGATCTCTGGGGTTTGTCCGCCAGAAGAGGGCTCGTCGTTTGGAGGTGCAATATTGAACGATAGTTGATCGCGCATAAGGATATAATATTCGACATCATGAGCAACAACACGCATATCGTATTTCAATGCCCCATTGGGGGACACTGATGGTTGCAGCAAAACCAATTTCCCATCAACAAGGAATAGAACCGATGCTACAGCAACGTCCTGAGATGGGTCACCGTCGCCTAAACAGATATATTAGACAAAATTTTGTATATAGAAACTGAATAAGGTGATGACGTACGAAGTTGGTCTTCAGGTAGGATCCAGCTGATAGCGCGAACACGAGCTGGTGCTCTCACAATCCCATTAAAAGTTATCTGACCCACTTGAACGAGACTAATTCTCGTCCCAACAGCGTTTATAACATAGTGATATAATATATTATCGTACGTGTAAACCAAGAGAGAGTCCTCTCCCGACGGTCCAATGAACACTGCTGGTGCTGGAAGAGGTTCTGAATAGAGTATTGATGAATTATTCAGGGGCAACTCGCGAGAGTACATCCGCAACTATGTCTAGTTAGTTTTGAGATTGGTAAAGGGGCTAGTGTGGACTGTATACCTCGTATGAAGAATCACCCTCGACGGCGACGATGAGGATATGCCCATACCAGCACATCCCTCCTTGGATAGCGAAAGAATTTTCAACTTTTGGGTCATCGAAAGTCTTCCATCTATTACTGTGAACGCTATAATGAGCCAGGCCGCGCCGGCCTGCCACGGCAACATATCTACCATCTTGTGAGACACAGCATGTCCGAATAGGCCATTGAGCGTGGAGATATCCAGGAGGGTATTGAGCATGGTGCCAAAGTGAGTCCTTGCCTGATATAGTTGTTAAGTCGGGAAGATCATGGCCACGATATAGAATGATTTCGGTTCCTGTTTGAAGGAGTGCTCGTGCAAGGTTCGCAGAAGAAAAACAACCGGTTAGGGAACTGCGCGCAACTTCTAATAACCATATTCGCTTGTCCTTGGAGGAGGCCAGCAGAATGTCGGAGCCACCGCCAATCCATGCACCCATGGAAACCCCTGTTAGCCAGGTCTCTCCATTGCTTTCAGCAAGCGACTTGTCTGCTGTGAAGCTGGTGCCACCTGGCTTTCCAAATACACTCCATGTTGTCCATCCGTTTTCATAACCTGCAAAAAGACAGTATCCATCATATGAGTAGGTCATAAAAGATATTTTTCCCATTGTAGTTGCAGATGCCGGCATCTGTAATTTGTGGGATAGCGGAATATTGCCAGAGTAATCCCTTGCTGCATAAACGCATATCTCACCGTTAACGCAGCTAACAGCGAAAAGGGAGAATCTTGCATTTACAGCAACCTGGAGGGCCCGTTGTCCATCATTTTCTGGATTGTGGAATCTGTGTCCGGTGAAGTTGACCTTGGATGAGCCGGACTCATCTGCCTCCCGGTAACTGTATTGTACTGCGTAGACCCGACCATCACTTGTTACCCATAACAGAAGATTCATAGCACGGTCATAGACCATTTCGACAACAAGTGACTTTTTTGAGAGCCACGGGATGCGGCTTAGGAGCTCCGTGCTGGTTTGATTACCGCTACTGTCCGGAGTCCACCGTATTAATTGTATAGCAGCAGGTTTCGTTGTAGCAACCATTAGCTCGTTGTCTAACGCGACAGCTTTGCTAATCCCGGCATCAACTTTGATGGCTACCCTAAACCGTAGGCTTACTTCGCGGATTGCGTGGGAGTCGTTGGAGGGAAGGTTCCGTCTTGAATGTGACTGCAAGAATAACTGTTGATATACGTGGGAATGCGCATCAGTCGCAATCGAATACGTTATCAAGTAGCCCTCCAGCGTCTGTACAACGATGATACCGGAGTCTGGTCGAAGCAGGAGAGCTACATTTGGGCCATAGTTCGTGATAGACACATGAGACCGCTTGATTGCCGCAACGACGGCAGTAGGCTATATCAGACGAGTTAGCATAAATACCATAAATATCTTTCAGTGAGAGACATACCTTTGTCTGCCAAATGGCCAAAGATGACCTGGTCATCGTTGCAAATAAAGCTCCGCTCTTCGACACACAAAGTCCAGCAATGGGTTCATCCGCCCAAGCATCGTCCGCGTCTCCTGCATGTTGGACAGCTATCTCTTGGTGCTCGTGCTGTAGCAATCCATTGCTCTGCTCCCTCTCGTCCGCAGACTCAGCAGTAGTTTCTGTCCTGTTATCATCCTGCTCGGTCTCCTCCTCCTCCTCTTGCTGCTGCTGTCTCTTTTGCTGTTTCTGTATCTCCGGGCCGTTGACTGCATAGACTCGGGGCACTCCATTTGGCCAGTACATTGCTATGGCTGACTACCAGGAGCTCATGTGAAGCATTGGCTCATTTTTGGCTCAGCGCCCCCCATACCGCATCTCAGCCGGGTCGTGCAAATACGGTAGATGTCGATAAGATTTCGTGGCCAGTTACTCTCGCCGTTGTGTCTCTTCCCTTGACGTTGGAGTCGCGGCCGAGGCTTGGGTCATGTGACCCTCTGACGGAGCTCTCGAGGGAAAAAGAAACGCCTGGAACAAACATGGACCTGCAGGCCAACTAAGTAAAAACATCCCACCTCCAACAGGCAGAAAAGAAGAGCAGGGCATTATCACCTCTTCACAATGGTATTGTTGCTATCCTCCTAGTTAGAAGTGGTCGCATAAAACTAACCTTGGTCTTTAGGCTCCTTCAGACTCGCAGAAACAGCTGGTGTTGGCCATAATAGACTTCCTCAACACCAGTCTTAAGGACGGAACGCTTACCGCAGAGCATTCAGAATCGATAGAGATCGCTACCTCATGCCTTGGGGACACGTTTGGTGTTGACCCATCCGATGAGGCTGCCATGAAAGACGCCTTGGGCGGACAGTCTCTGGTGAACATCTTCAGTGTCTACCAAAAGGTGAAAGGCACCAGGAGTACCGCTCCCGCAGCCACCCCTAGTGAGGAACAAAAAGAGCCTAGCAAAACCCCTTCTCAGCCAGCTGGCGCTCCAACTCCTGAGTCCGATAAGTTGAAGTCTGAGGGAAATGCTGCTATGGCCCGCAAAGATTACCCTGCTGCGATTGACTGTTATACTCGCGCTCTAGACATTGCGCCCGCTAACCCTATCTACCTATCCAATCGTGCTGCTGCATACTCCGCCTCTGGAGACCATACAAAAGCTGCTGAGGATGCTGAGGTTGCCGTCGCTGCTGACCCCAAATACGTCAAGGCCTGGAGCCGACTTGGACTCGCTAGGTTTGCTCTGGGAGACGCCAAAGGCTCCGCAGAGGCTTACCAGAATGGTATCGAGGCTGAAGGCAACGGTGGCAGTGATGCCATGAAGCGAGGCCTGGAGACAGCTAAGAAGCGCATTGCTGAAATGGAAAAGACTGAGAATGAACCCCCGGCCGAAGCTGTTGATGACGCTGCTGGAGCCACTCGTGGTGCTCCAGGCGGCATGCCAGATCTATCCTCTCTTGCAGGCATGCTTGGAGGTGGAGGTGGAGGCGGCATGCCTGACTTCAGTACACTCATGAACAACCCTATGTTCGCTAACATGGCCCAGAATATAATGAGCAACCCTGATATGCTGAATAACTTGATGAGCAACCCGGCCCTAAGACAGATGGCTGAGAACTTTGGAGGCGGCCGTGGCAGAGGATCAGGCTCAGGCGGCCTTCCTGACATGTCTGCCCTTATGAATGATCCCAGCATTGCCGAAATGTAAGTTTTTTCTTTCTTTCTTTCTTGATCACTTCCTCATGGAGCTTTCAACTACTAACATACATTTCCAGGGCAAAGAATTTCATGGGAGGAAGAGGCGGTGGCCGCGGTACGGGCCCAAGCCCATAAAAGAAGTAATTCTGCTTGGAGATTGTTGTTTCTCTTTGGTTGTTCCCAGGACGTGGAAGGTTTAGATGGTGCCGTTATGATTAATGTCAGTCAATGCTACTTTTCGTCATACGAAACTATCCCTGAAGGTCGTTCATATTATAATGTGGTATTCGTAATCTGGTCCAAGAAATTGAAACATATATATACAGTATGTGAGAAGAGATAGGGCGATATGCGAGCCAATCAAGGTATTTAAACAAAAGATGAAAAAGAACTTGCTCGCGGTCATCAGAAAATGGATCTCGTGCATATTCAAACACGTTATTCCACCGTCAGCACATCTATTGGACTCCAAGTAGTATACAGCCAGATTTTTGAAACATCGGGAAGAAAAGAAAGAGGTAATAGCAGTGGCGAAATGGGACAGGTTAGAGAGAAGGGGGGGGGGGGGGGGGGGTTGGGGTTGTTGTGACAGAAATGCTATGCTCGAAGGGAAATATCGCACTCGTATAGACCAGTAATATCAGACGTCTGTAGATTTTAATGAAGTTGTTTCCGGGCAGGGTTTGAGGAATGCCATGAGAAGAACAAAGGGGTAAGTAGGTATACATGTTTAAATGTAATCCCTGCCAGACTTTTGCAGCTCAATTAATCTCCAGCCACGAGTCTCGGGGTTGTTGACCTCATCTGGAATTCGAGTGACACCGATGGCATAGGTGACGAGTTGTACCCTGTCTTCCATGCCGGCAGCGAGTTCGCCAGTTTTCTCCTTTCGATAGACGTGGACCTCCTGACTCCTGCAGGTAATGATAAAAACTGGGATATCACCGGGCTCCAGCATACGGGCATGAGAGATATCGACATGTCGGATATCAAGGATTCGGCCGTCAGACTTGAGGCCAGCAGTCTTGTATTGTTTCGTAAGGGCAGAGTAGACATGGAACTGGGCATCAGACAGCCATAGCTTGAGGGTTTCAACGTCTCCCTTAACGTAGGCATCTAGAACTTCTGGCAGAATATATTCTCTCATCTCGCGCAGGAATGGCTCGATCTGGAAATTTGGATCCATTTGTCGGAAGGCCTTGATTACCATTGCAGTCTCGTTCTCAGCGAAGAAACCAGCTACTCGATCCGATATGCTTCGGGCGGTGCTTATAAGCGGGTTCTCGGATTCCTCATAGGTGTTCTTCAAGGAGAAAAGACGCTGCATCATGGGGCTAGTATCCCTGAATTCGCGCCACGATTCTTTCCAAGCTGCATCTTTATGAAGTGTGACATTGGTTCCGGCACTGATGGGCAATATAATTAGTTCCACATATTCACCGATATAATGAAGAAGAGGGATAGAGCTTACTTTGGGTCTTCTTCCATACGCTCCACCTTCTTATTGCCTTCCTTCAATTCTCGCTGCTCTCGTCGTTTCCGCCTCTCTTCCTTTTCGATCCATCCACCATATCGAGAACTGCTTCCATCATCTATGACTTCCTTCATGTTCCCCACGGCAGTTTTATACACTTTTGTCTCTCTGACAGGTCGTGTGGCCTGTTCAATTCCCCTTCCGGTTGCCGCAACACCACTCCTTATTCCCTTGACAGCAGTGGTATCCCATGTCCAGGCAGCACCTTTGCCAATTACGGTTCCAGTCTTTTTCAATGCCGAAGAAGTCGTAGAAGACGCGGTGCTGGTAGCAGCTTCGTAAGCGGATCTAGCCTTCCTTACAGACTCACTCTCAGTGAACTGATGGGCGGAAGAAGCGAGTGCCTTGGTAGATTCATTCCACTCCTTTGAGGCTTTGAACTCGGATCGCAGAGTCTCCGTGAAGACTTGCCATGGGGTTTTGTCACCGTGGGGTGGGGGTGGAGGTGCCTCCTCCTTTTTCTTTCCATCCTCCTTCTTGGAATCGGCAGATTCCTCTTCTCCCTCTTTCTTCGGTTCTTCCTTCGATTCTTCCTTCGAAGTTTGGTCCTTCGCAGAGCCCTCGGCAGAAGAATCCGTAGGGTTCTGTTGTTTTTGTTGCTGCTGCTGTAAGAGGGCGCGTGCGGAGTGGAACGATCTTTTGGTAGCAAGGATTACCCACAAAGGGTCGCTCGCATGTCTCGATAGGTGAGAGAGTCCAGTGGTCGAAGGGATAATCGGGCTAGAGGTCGTGTGAATGGTATTTGGGGAGCTGAAGTGTCGAAGAGTGGTTGGGGTAATTATCCGGCGGCCAGCAAGATGTCCTCGGGCGCCTGCTGTAGAGGTCAAAGGAGAGCATCCGCGCAGCACTAACCGCGCAGCGGCAGGCTGGGAGAGTGCTCCTGTTCCAATCATGCTCTATACTTCCTCTAGATGGCGAGCGAAAGGGCGCTTTATTCGATCGCAAGGTCGTGAAGTCTTTGGGGTGTTTTCAATTTTCCGTTGACTCCGAGGCGGGAAAAAAGAGCGTCACAACAATTAACCGTGCAAAGCCTTCCTGGCAGTACCCGAATGGAAAATCCCCTCCGTGCAAATAGCCCAACGTCGTCGTAGAGACTCAGTGGTGTCTGCTCGCCTTCTGCTGCGTTGAGAAAAGCTGGATAAAAGAAAGTCAAGGAAGAAAATATTTTGGAGCTTCTTTTTCTTTTTTGCCTTTTTGGGTTTTACAAGCGCCAAGCGCCGGCAAAAGGAAGCAGAGAAAAAAACTTCGAAAAGAAACATCGAAAAAGCGCCAGCAAAAGGACGAGAGGACGACGACGTTTGAACATTTCACTACGCGATACTGAGTTGACAAGGCACTTGGACGGCTTGTTTGTTATGAAAAGTTACTTGAGATAGCTTCTTTGGAGCCATTGACCGCCGGGACGACCTTTTCTACCTGGCTTCCTGGCTTTTCTTGCAACGTCCGGACCTCGTCTTGATCAGCCATGAGTGGAAGAATACCACTGTTGACGGCCTTGCGGTCGTTGGCTCTCTCCGGAGAAGCCCAGAGCTATTCCAGCCGTTCTTTACTGCGACGGCCCTTCTCGTCAACAGCGCAATGCAGAACAGCCTCCAAGGATACGCAGACGCAGAGTAAAAACGACCGCGAACTCGAGAACCGGTTACTAGGAGGTCAGAGCAAGAATGCTGGCCCTTCGCGACTCGCAACACTGTCCCAGACCACACGATCGAAGGCAGCAGCTTCGTCTAGCTCCAAAACGACGGAGGAGGTCATATCCAGAGTGTCCAGCCTTATCCAGAACCCACAACGAACAACCGAGCTTCCTCACCGCCTACACATATACTCCCACAGACGAAACGTCCATGCTACCTTGACAAAACCGAACAACGATGTGCTAATGTCCGTCAGCACAGGAAACATTGGTTTCCGCAAGGGCCACCGAGGAGACTACGATGCTGCGCACCAACTGGCCGTCTATACCATGGGCAAGATACAGGAGCGAGGGTTTCTGATGCAGATCAACGGGCTGGAAGTGATCCTCAGAGGCTTTGGGCCCGGTCGAGAAGCGTTCACCAAGGTCCTGCTAGGAAAGGAGGGCAAGGTCCTTCGTGAGAGAATCGTCCGGGTGTCTGACTCGACGAGGTTGAAGTTCGGCGGCACACGAAGCCCAGCAGTAAGACGTCTCGGTTAGACGGTCTTTCAGCTGTCTCTGGCTTCTTTTTTGTTTTACTCTCTTGACTCCGTGGCTACCTTGACTCTTTTTTTTATGATGGCTCCGGCTGTCCCGGCTGTCCGAGTCAACGATCTATGTATACTACCATGTTCAATACTGTTATAGCTAGCATCTTATACATGTCCTACCCGGCCTCTCCTTTTTCTATTGCCAATCTACCACTGTCCCTCTGTCACTGCAGCCTCTACAGCTGATGTTATTCACAATACTTTGTCCTGCTCCCAATATCCGATGAAAGCTGGATCACGTGAATCCCTTATCGCTAGGCTGCTTTATATCTTCACAAGCTCAAGATAAGCAGCAAGAAAGAAAAGAAGAGAAGCTCAACTTCAAACAACCGCAGGCAGGCAGACAGTTAGACAGCCAGAGGACAACAGACCAGCTGAAGGCGACAGTGTCTACTCAATAACACGCAGTCCGGACCTGTGAGGCTCATCTCTCGCTGTTTAACGCCGCTACCTCTGCTCCCTAGCTTGCTCCCATCGACCTCCGGGCCTCAACCCCCCAGGGCCAGGATATCATCACCGCAGACCATTGCCATTGCGTGGGACTCTTGACGAGCGGCGGGACCCGTCCGCCAGGTCGTCCGATGTCGTGTGAATGCACCCTCTAAACCCGTTTCTCCGCTCTTTTTTCCGGAGCTCTCTGCCGTCGCAATGTGTTCCCGTGGAGAGCCATGTATGCTCCCATCTCCCCAAAAAGATCTACACATCTATACGATCTCCTATAGAATACACCTAGCTGACCGCATGACAGATTCTTCTGGTCCCCCTGACAGAATCTCTTATTAATTCACGGGATCGAGAGTCCGGCGCGCAGTATGCCGACCTGGTCACCTCCGAGGACTTTCTTGCCAGTCACATCCTGCGAATTACGGGCTCACCGGGTTCGTCTGCGACTAAAGAGCTTTCGTCGCTAAGGGATCAAAAGGGCAAAGCATGGCAGATGGCAACGGCAAATGGACGGACGGTCGTCATCAAAGAGTCGGTAGTCTACAGCAATAAGGGGTTTAAGATGGTCAACCATGCCCAGCTGCTCAGCGACGTCCTTTATTCCTCGCCAAACGACAGCTCCCAGCAGTGGCTCATTTACTACATCTCCAAACCTCTAGTCGGCTCCTATGAACCTGGTCAGATTGTCCAGGCTATAGTTCCGGGTACTTTGGACAGTGTCTCACTCCGCCATGGCTCGGGCTTGGACGCCTCCTCTACTTTCCCCGCCAACTACCATCGCAATGAGATATCCTCGTTTGGTGACCTGCTGTCAAAATTTCCCTTGATTGCAAAGCAGATGAAACCCGGTCTGGACCGTCTCTTCCGCGAGTTTGGCAAAGAACTAGGCAAACCACTTCCACCTCCACCATCCGAATCCCCTGTGGCACCAGAACGTCCAACTGACCGGAGTGAGGTTTACTCCTCGCAACAAAATTCCACCCACTCACTACCATTTGGCGCTTCAGAGCAGTATGAAGATGAAGAGGATGTAATGAGAAATGCTCTGGACACTGCAGTTACCGCAGCCATTGACATCTTTCGTCTTGTGGACAAACAACAACTCTCACTTCTTGGTGCTACCACTGATTTGACTGGCCCCATGGTTGAACGTCTGATTGAACGCTATGTACTAGAGCAAGTTCATGATAACCTACTCTTCCCTCGCCTTTGTGAGTGTCGCCAATCTGATGATCTAGACCTCGACCTACGCGTTCGCCAGATGGAGAATATCGATGTGTCTCAGGTAGGGATACCGGTAGAAGGTGGCCATGAGGGCAGAGAAGATCTTAGACGCCGCATCGCAACAGCGGTTGAGGAATTCAGAAAGATCTCCGATGCAAAATGCCCACAGGACATGCTTGCCATACTCCTGAAGACCGTGAAGATCGTTACCATAGACCAGGCATCGGTTGCACCCGACAACCAGAACGAAAAGCCTTCTGTTCTCACTATCAATGCCGATGTGCTTGTTTCCCTGCTACTGCTAGTTGTCATACGCTCACATGTACGGCACCTCTATGCCAGGCTCTTATACATGCAACGCTTCATCTTTGTAGATGATGTCGAATCTGGAGAATCTGGATACGCACTTAGTACATTTGAAGGAGTCTTGATATACCTTCAAAATGACTCTGCAGGCCTAAGAAAAGCGAGCTCGAGAAATAAACGTCTTTGGTCAGCAACCAAGCATGGGAAAATTCCAGAAATGACCGCTATTCTACAACCGGAGCTTCGAGAATCAAGTCCAGTTACTGATGAAAACGAATGTGAAAACGAGCAACAGGATGACTCGAGGAGTCAAGAAAATGAGCGCCAACAGCCGGTACCAAATGGAGTGCCAAGCAACAGGCATAAGCTGTTCTTTTCAGAATCGAGTTGTGCCATTCAAGATGATGTGCCAGAAACACCTAGATTAGCTCATGTCTTCCCCTTCCAAACATGGGATCAACCTACAACAACCATGGAGCGACCTAAGCCTCGGAAGAAGGTATCGATGGATACAAGGAGCATGTCGGAATCATCAATCACGTCTTTCCTTTCACGCTCTACTACATTCGGATCCATAGCAGGTGGAATAGAAGGCGATACATCTGTTCAGAGTTTAACTGCAACCAAAGATCCGTCTGGACATTCGGTCCCAATGATGGCTGTCGAAGCTTGCCAGCCAGAAGCTCTGAGCTATCTGCTGAGTTTGAGCGAGTACTACCCTCGGGAAAGCATTCTTCAAGATACAAACAGCGAGGGGACTACCTTACTGAGCGCTGCCGTTCAACTTGCGTATACTGAAATCATTAACATCCTCATTGAATACATTCTCCAGGGAAACGAATCTGAAGTGGCCTCATACCTTGCAAAGGCTGATAATAGGGGTCGCACCGTTGCACACTACCTCTTCAACTCACCCGCGCTACTTTCACGTCTGGGAAAATCTCTGCCTTGGACGCTACGAGACAGAAACGGACAAACGCCTTTATTCGCCTTGTGCAGGTCTTACGATCATCCTGATTACAACCCCATGGTGAATGAAGCGTTGACATTAGCGACCCAGGCCCAAGACGATGGGAACCCACTACGGTTGGATGATCATGTTGATGCAAAGGGAAATACCCTCCTTCATATTGTCAGCGACCCGCAAATACTACTTAGAATACTCAGGCAGTGTGACGGAGATCCCAATTATACAAATGACAGAAGATTTACCCCGTTGATGGTGGCTAGCAAATACGGTCGAATTGACCTTGTCAGGACTCTCTTTGCTGACCCTCGCGTTGATGTCCATCTTCGAGAATCCCGTGGGCTCACGGCAATAGAACTTGCCAAAGACGATGAAATCAGGAACCGAATAGACGATCTGGTTCTCTGTTCTAGTCCACTCCCATCCTCGCCTGATGCAAGTAACCGTACAACAAGTGTTGTTAGATCTCTGTTTGTTGAAGACTTTGGAATACGGTTCATTATTAAATCTGGTGCTCCTTCTCCCAGTTCGCCTTCTCCCGATCCAAAAGCACCTCGCACGACCACGTACACAGTCACAACTTGCCGGCGCAGCCTCAACGATTTTGAAAATCTTCTTCGATTTCTACGGGTAGAACACCCTGCATCATATCTTCCTGAGATGCCTCATTTCCGATCCCCCTTTCAAATACCTTCAAAGCCCTCGAGGGCTGTTTTACATGATATTCAGGAACGTTTGGATAGACTGCTGAAAGTTCTACTGGCTCACCCAACTTTCTCGACCCACGAATTGCTTTGGGAATTCTTCCTTGTCCCTGAGATCCAAACAGAAATGATTGACCAGCGTTCTGCACGCAAGGCTACAGTCCTTGCTGAATCAATAATGGATGATTACGAGCCTGCGTCTGCAGAAGTTATACGAAGCACCCAACAGATTCTAAGCCACGCCGAAGACGCAGTCCAATCTGTCAATGAAGGAACCCGAAACTTGATCTGCTGCGGATACCTATTGCAAAATGCATCTACAGACTTTGCAGATGCTCTTTTCCTCTGCAGCTCTATGTTTTCGTCACTGCAGCCACCCGCAAATATTCTTCCACATCAATACGTCCGAGCCTTCCACCGCTTCGTATCCTCTTTCAACCTCTCATCAACCGATTCCTCTCCCCTGCTACAGTTTTTAGCCGCACTCACCTCATCCCAAAATACCACAAGAGCAATGCTCACTTCCCTCTCCCGGCCTAACAATCTCATTCTGACACTCAATTCCGCACAGAGGTCACTCTCCCGCGCTCGTTCCGCAGTTGCTTCCTCATCTCTACCGCGGAAGTTTAACTTCTCTGTGCTTGAAGAATCTCGCCAACGCTCTATCCGCGAACAAGAGAGCAAGATTGCCACACTGACGACTGAGATTGAGGAAGTCAGAAAAGAAATTTCGTGGAACAAGGAAGTTGTCGTTGGTGAACTTGCTGGATGGAGTTCTTGGAGAGAGCAAACTGGAAGAAAGGCCATTCGAGACTTTGTCAAGACAACACTCATACGAGAGAAAGAACGTGGTAAACGCATGGAACGGTGTTTACGAATGATCAAAGGCTAGATACTGGATTGCACTCATATGGATCTTTCATATCTCATCTTCTGTTTTTTTTTTTTTCCTGGAGATATATCCCCCTTGCTTCCCCCTTTTTACGCACCATTCAAATCTTCTTTGTTATTCTTGAGTAAATAAAAGGTGACATAACCTGCAACTTAGCTGGTTTAGCCGCAATATTTCTTTTTCTTTTTCTTCTTTTTCTTTCTTTTCAACGGCGGCTAATTCTACAGCGTTAGTTTGTTTTTGTTTTATCTCCTGTATGACTATACCTCGTTTTCGTTCTCAGATACTTCTTCTAATAAGAGATTTCTCACACTGCGCCATGGTTATGGGCCAGGTGCGGGAAGATGATTCACTTCGGTATATTAATGGAGCTCAGTGTCTCAAATCTACCTGGTGTACCCCAGTTATTTAATTTATTTCATGGTATAGTAGGTTTTTAGAAAAAACGAAACACAAAATTCAAACAGAAAACCGTAGAATTAACCCTTTATTTATCATTCATCTACAACCAGTCCTCATCTGGGTATAGGGATCCAACTATCATCAGTATCTAATTGATAAGAAAAGTGAATAGGGGAAAAAAAAGAAAAAAAAAAGAAAGAAATCCCATAAGAGCCTTGCCAAAATAGTAGCACTAACCCCACAGTGTGCGTACAAGCTCAAATAACGGAGTAGTTGACGGCTGGTGAACGAATCGAGCCTAGAAACAGAAATCCAGCTGATCGGAAGGTGAGAAAGCAAAAGAAAGGAGAAGAGAACGTAAAAAGGAAGCAATAGCACCCAAACAAGGGAGTAGATGTCCCATTCCTGAGGTGGAATAAGGAATTGGGATCTGAAGCAAGAGAAATTTCATAATACAAGGAGATCAAAAAGAGGGATCGGATATATAAGGAAATCACTGCGCGAGCAGAGGTAAAATAAAATGCAAAAGTGAAAAGAATGGTCCCAGGAATGAACGGTTAAATGACTTCATCGGTAAGCGGAGTCCACCACAAGTATGTACCAGTGATTTTGATGTAAGTAGCATCCCGAAGAAGCAAAGGCGAGACAAGAAATAAATATGCGAACAAGAACTCCTAGGTATACGGTTATTGCGAGTTTGCTGGGTATACAGCACTGTTGTGACTCGTAAGTTGCATGAGGCTGTTTCGTCCTGCTTGGTGTGAATTCACCGCGCTGTATCTTTTTGGTATAGGCCGCCTGTATTCTTCTGAAGAATTGTGTAGATGTAGATTCTCCTGGGACGACTCGGGTAGTGGAGCAAGACCGGGTGCCCCAACTGCGTGGAAGCCAGTCTTTTCATCTTCCATCAAATCTGGCGAGTATGCCATGTACTGATGTTGATGCTCACTGGAGGCAATGAGCAAGTTGGATTGGGTTGTATTACCCATGTTACCTTGAGGTAGATGTAACTCGTTTTGCGCAGATTGGCTCAACGATGGCTGGTAGGCAGCATCCTGGTGGGAGGGGTATGTAGAATAAGCAATGCCTTTTTCCTCCATGCTATGAGGATATGAGTCCCCTTGAGAAGGGCTTGATAGGACACCAAAGGAGCTCATATTGTGATCATATGCCATTGACTCATTGTGGTCGACAATTCCAGTTTGAGTCTGTTGGACATTGCCCATAGGAGGTGTTGGGGGGAATGGAGAGAGTCGCCTGCTGGAACCCTCATCGGTCTGGTTCTCCCTAGTATGTTTCCATCGTTTGTAGTAGACAAATGTGAGGAATATCAGGGAGATAACGACGAATCCACCGAATACCGCACCAGCAGCAACACCGCCCTTGCTTAGACTACTGCCTTTCGATTTGGGAGGGCCCGGGGGAGTGGTAGAAGAGGTCACGGGAGTAGAGGAAGATGAAGATGTTGGAGCTGGTGGGACATTGGAGGACTCTGCTGGATCACCGGTTGGTGATGTTGTTTGCTCTGGGGACTTGGATGACCCCGATGGCTCTGATGATGAGCTTGCAGGCACTGGGTCTGTAGAATTTGGTTTTGGATCTTTGGTAGTAGTTGGACCTTCGGTTGGTTCCGCGCTTGGCTTTGATTCTGGGGGCGGAGACTGTGAAGGGGAAGGGTCTTCATGTGTAGGCTGTGGTCCGTTTGTCCGAGTCCCAGGATCCTTTTCAGTCGTGGGGTCCCGGGTAGGTGAAGGTGCTGGGTCTGGCTGCTGGGTCATCGGGTCTGGAGGAGGTCTGTTTGGAACAGGATCCCTGGGCGGGTCTGGTTGTTGTGTTGGAACGGGCGGAGGAGAGTCAGTCTTGGGGGGATCATTCTTGGAGGGATCATTCTTGGAGGGATCGTTCTTGGGGGGCTCATTCTTAGGCGGATCATTCTTTGGGGGTTCATTTTTTGGGGGTTCATTTTTTGGGGGATCAGGATCATTTTCTTTTCCTCCTCCATTTCCTCCTCCATTTCCTCCTCCATTTCCACCTTCATTTCCGCCTTTTTTTGGTTTATCTTTATCTCCTTCTTCATCTCCTCCGCCCTTACCGCTGCCTGTTTCCGGGCCTCCTGAGCTTCCTTTGCCATCCTTATCCTTATTCTCCCCATTATTATCGCGGCCATTGTTAGGGCGATCGTTCTTATCAGGACGTCCAGGCGGTGGTTTGTTCTCTGGACCGGGTGGAGGTCCACGTCCTCCTTCTTGATCTTCTCCCTGGCTTCCTTCTTTTCCACGCCCACCTTCTTTCCGTCCTTCTCCTTTCCCTTTATCGTCATCGGCCCTCTTGGCCTTGGATATCTCGTCCCATATCCAGAGATGGTCAAATTGCCGTGGTAGTTTTGAGTCGTCTTGTTTTAGACAGCCAAGCTGGTCAGAACATGAGTCTGGACGAGCGGAAGAACGTATTGATGGAGTGGTTGCTAATGCAGAAGCGCATGATTGTAGCAGCAGTAGTTGAATGAGTGTCGGCGGTAACATGATTGGACGTGCTGGGTCAAAGGATGGAGCCCTCCGGCAACACGGTTAAGACAACGCGCCAGTCGATGGCGATGCGCATGAAGGAGTGAAGTAGATGGGTGGTGAACGAGAGACGGCAGTGGGAGAAGGGCTTTCCCTTCTGTTGAAAATTCAACAGCAATGAGATGTGATTGCGAACTGGTCGAGGAATCGTTCTATTTTTACCTGGTCACAGGCAAGGACAGTCTTGAGAGGAGATTGATCTGCACGGCCGAACGAGCGATGGACAACGGGCAAGCATGGTCAAGCCAGCGAAATACCCGTCAGATTTTTCCTTTTCTTTTTTTGGGTCTTTGGCTCTGCTAGTTGACCCAGGAATTGGAGAGCAGTGCGTAAGCCTAGCCAGCAGCCGCTTCTCTTTGATATATGTAAGTCCGAGGGAGGTTGTCAAACGGTTTCCCTCTCATCCCGGCGATTGGCGTCCGCCAGGAGAAGCAAAAACGAACGAAAAGGCTTAAAGTTCTTTCGCAGTTTTCCTTTACGAAGCGCCCACCTGCAGGTGGATGGAGAATTTATTGTTTTATAAATTGCACACTTTTTTAGGCGGGCGAAGGCTGCGAAAAGACTGGTCCGTATTGGCTTGTAACGAGCGGTACCGTTCATCGTCGGCCATCATACACCCTCTTTTCGTCCGTGGATTTTGGATGGCCTGTCTGCCGGTGGCTCGAGGACAACATCCTATCCTCCATAGAAGGAGAAACGGCAGCTGAAACAGCACATTATTATTATAAAGGGCCATGCATAAGGGACCTGACAAACGCAAGCAGGACTCCGCGGCCTGCCCATTGTTCCCCCACCGATGACAAGCATATCCAGGGGAGCCCCGGACGAGTCGTATGCTTGTGGCCGTCAAGGTGCCGTCTTGAGTAATCCGTAACAGGGGGCATACCCCTTATCCGCTACTAGTGCGCTGTAGCGTCTTCATGTATGCACGCCTTTTCGAAGCCAGATGTGCGCTGCGTCTGTTAGTCAGATGGCTTGTCTCGTACGAACAAGATGGATGGCCTGGAGACTTAGCTAGCCGTGTATGTCATAGCCTGGTCGGCGATGTACTTATATATTTGCTACTTATCTCAAAGTAGAGAGGCCGGTCATCAACCTTCTCAGTGAAGTCATGTCTTGCAAGGTCCGAGCCGAGTTCTTGTCCTCTATTTTTCACTTTTGTACTCCGTAGTTGGAGAAGGAAAATGCCGTAGGAAAGTGAAAATGACGTCGAGAAGTAAGAAAATGCTGATGCCTGCTGAGGTCGCATCCAACTCGCCACAGAGCATCTTGTTACTTCGTCCTCCGTATATAAATATCCCCGCGGGGTAGCTGTTCTTCTTCTTCTCCTCTCCCTCTTTTCCTGTTCTTCATCTTCCATCTCCATCCATATCAAGCTTCATCAAGACGATAGTAAAGACGGCGCATCATCTCAAGAAACTGCTGGCCCCTGGACGGTTCACATCTACATCATCCACCCCATCAACCATGCCTCTAGTTGTGCCGAATCTGTCAGAAGATGACAAGGCTGCCTGGGCGGCCAAGCTGATGGGCAAGAAGATTACAGAGTCCGAGTCGAACGAGACTGTAAGCTTGAGCCCGCTGATGCATGCCGGTTACTCTGGCACTGACATTGCTTTTTTGCCCTGTTTCCTAGTGTTTTGCAAAGAAGGACCTTCCAGAGGGACACCGAGTTCTCAAGCCAGGTGACATGTCTACAATGGACTTCAAACCAGATAGGTGTGTTAATATAATTGTCGATATTAATGGCTGAGTTGGTCGTCTAGTATATGCCTGCTAACCCCGCGGGCTGTGCAGGATGAACGTCTACGTCGACGAGAACGGAACCGTCATGGACGTCAAGCATGGCTGAGCTTCCTGCAGATAAATGGATTATCTCGGATGCAGTGACGACCATAATGACGACGGATAACGACCTCAGTGGTGAGGATCCAGGGTTCCAGGTGATGGCTAATACCTGTAATTAATCGCCATCCATGCGTTGATCAATATAAGATAGTTTCATCGGGCCTTTTTTTTTTTTTAAGTCTCCCTCCTGCTAGAGCTTGTAGCTTGTGATGGTAGCTAGACACGCCCCGATAGGTAGATAGACGTAATGATAAAAGGCAGCCGGAGGCTCAGCCTGTAGATTGTAGGTAGAGGATGTCCAGTCCGATGAATAAGTGCTGGCATCTCACTTTAGGAGCCATGCTGATTCACCTCCTTGCTTGCGGAAGAACCATGCATGGAACACAACTGTGCATGCTGCACGCCCCTTATGGGAGATTCGCGCATTCGTGCATCCTTCCTGCCACACATCAGTCGTCTTCGTCAGAGCTGTACGCACCCAGCCCCAGGGTTGACGCCTTTGTTTCTGTCGGGATGCTCGGCTCTGGCTTCTTGATAGGCGGAGGTTGAGTGGCTTCAGCTCCTTCCATTGCTTTATCCTTGCCATCTTTGCTGTGGGTGCTGCTATTATTATTGTTCTCTGCAGCGGTAGCGGACCTCCGTCGTTTAAGACCTAGCAGACCACCTTCCTTCTCTTTGGGCCGTCGGCGTTTACGTCCTGAGATAGCCCAGTTGTCACCTTCATCTGCAGGCCCAACGAGCTCAGCAGCGTTCCCAGTCTCCGCATCCAGAAGAGCCTTCTCAGCCTCCTCACGCTGCCGGTGAAACAGTTCCAGCTTCTCACTCGTCTCCTTCTGCAATGCCTCCTCCTTGGCATGTGTGGACTCGAGTATCGAATCGAGGAATTCAACCTCGTCTTCATCCAGGGTTCGAAACTGGTTCTTCAGCCGTATTGATTCCTCGAACGCCTCTTGTTTGGCAGCTGGTGTAATCCATACCCGTCAGTACCAGTAGAAAATGCAGTAGAATAGAAGACTGAAGCTGAATTGAAACATTAACACCAGCGTTCTTTATTCATGCCATACCCTTATTCTGCTGCAACACCTCGTAGAGACTCTTCCCCCCTTCTTGCTGGCCTTCAACAGCCCTCCTTTGGCGACTCTCCTCGAGCTCCTGTTTTACCTTCAGCCACTCGTCATTGGGCTTGCTGCCTTCGTAGTCCTCCCCTTCCACGCCCGCAGATACAAACCCAGACGACATCCTGTCCGTTGCAATGCAACTCGCCGGCGGCTGTCTTTTCTTGCTTTATCGTCTGCTCGACTAGCTACTCCGTCGTCGTTGTCGTCTTCCGTTTCGCCGTCACTAAGAAACTTAAGGTTTGATATATTCGCTTAGTCATCAATTACGGACTATAGTTGTCCCGATATCTCCGCTTTTCGCCGAGGTCCGGAAAAACTTGAGCCTATGACGAAAGCAGAAGTTCTTCTCGTCTTTCGATCTTCTTCTTCTCTTCGTCAACTCAACCTCGACTTGCACAGTTGTTGTTGATGTCGTTTTGATATCGTCTCTTCACGATGCCGCCGTCGAGTGGGCATCAGCTCATTCCGAAGGTCTGGCGGGTAGCCAGGTAAGTGGTCCTTTACGGTCGTTAAGCGGAGAAAGGACGCCAGGCTGACATCATTATAGGTTTGCCTTCGAGAAGACTGCGCGAGCTATCAGGAACAGACTTCCCGATGCCCCTGAACCCAGAGCCCTCCAGCTCCAGCCAGCATATATACGTCCGTCTGCTAGGACTCCCGCAAACCGGATTGCGGCTCTCAGGTCACAGACTCGTTCCTTTACCACTGGCCGTGTGTCAAGTCGTGCCGCCGGTATCAGAACCGCCCAGCCGCTGAAGATCGCCACCCAGGTCAGTCGGTTGACAACGAGGACTCCCTTTGCGTCAGCCCTCCGCCCAAACCTCACGGGAGGTGCCTTTTGTCGAACAGCAGGAGGATATGCTATCGGTGCGGGGAGAATAGGTGGAGCACGATACTTCTCCAGCTCTCCAACTTGCCCCGCTCAGGTTATCCAGAATGTGTCGGTAGCAATGCGTTCGTTCTGGCTGTCTGGCCAGAGAATCCGCTTTGACGGCATTGACAAGCGAACTGGTGCTAAAAAGTACAAAGTTGTAACTCCGTTGCAGCAAGAGGCCGGCCGTAAGATGGACGCCATATCCCCAGCCGCCTCCGGATCCTACGTTGACTTCAAGGTCTCTCCAACCATCACTGCTCTCGGATGCTTCAAGTCCATGCAGAAGGGATCGTCTTTCGCCGCTGATGAGCAGCCAACTCTCAACTCTGCTGGTCTGCTCGACCTTCTCTCCGGAGACTTTGCTCGTGTGCTCAAGGAACTCGCCGCCGTCCTCAACGATTTAAAGAAACTCGCCGCACTCGGTGATCTCCCCATCTCATTACAAGACCAGTCTACCATCCGCGTTCGATTCCCAGGATGCGATGCGGATACTGTGGAAAGGCTTTGTATCGAGGCTGGTGTTCAGAGGGGCGTTGTCGGCCAGGACGAAGACTTTGAGAGCAAAAACGGAGCTGAGATGGCACTCCTCTTTCCCTTTGCTCCTAGCCACCAACACTCCGAATCAGGATCTTGTCCGTGTGAAAGTCCCTTTATGCGAACGCCGGAGTATGTCAATTGGCAGGAGATGATGCTCTCGGACAAGTCCATTTCTCCCTTTGGTACCCCAGAGGGTGACTTTTCCCTCCTGAACCTATCTGAGGAGAATCCATGGGCTCGTCAACCATCTGATTTTTCTAGCGTTGGCATCAGCGAGCTTGGTGATCGAGCATTCTTCCCTGACATCCGCTACCCAACCCCTACAGCGTCCGACTACGGAGGCATCGAGGGAGTTTGCAGGTTTATCGAGGAATGTAACCGAGCCAGCCGTTAAGCCATCCCTCATAGATTATATTTGCTTTCCTTGCTTTCTTCTGCTACGAATTTCCTTTTCTCGTCTGATTATATCCAATTGTATATAGTTCGTTGTCGCTGTCTGTTTGTGGCTCCATTCGTTTCACTGGTGTATTTACAATCCTCTTTGTTTGACAGATACCATCTCCGCTATGCTACTGGCTGCTTTGCCGTCTCTTTCTATTGAATATATCTATGCACTATAAAACAATAAACATCTACTATCGCAATATCTGTAGACGTAGCGCTGGGCCACTGGCTTAAGCAGCATCACGTGGAAGCTCCGCCACCAGAAGCTGTTTTGTTGGAAAAGAAAAAAAAACACATCAAAAGCCACCAAGTTTGTAGATGCAAGATAATTGACCACGAACAGCCTGCATTTCCCTGCCTTTATATCTGCTGACACGCCTGTCGTACCTGTTTACACGAAACGTATCCTTTCCCCAGTATCAATAGCTGATACGGCAAACCTCACCGTCAACGCAAAGCGGGGTGGGAGCTCGCTACAAAAAATACCCCCCAAAAACCACCACTCGACCAGGTTATTTTATTCAAAGCTGCAGAACGGCCTATAGTGACTCTGCATAGGCCATGGACGAGTTCAACAACACAGACACAGACAGCGACTACACGTCCTTCTGGAGAGACTGGGTGAGTGGCCCGTTCGAACCAGTGTAACGCAGATATTCTCGGCTTGAGTGCGCGAGACTAACGCATTGCGAGCACAGTTCATATCCTCCCGAGGCAACGAATACTTCTGCGAAATAGACGAAGAGTACTTGACCGACCGCTTCAACCTGACGGGCCTCAACACCGAGGTCCAATACTACCAGTATGCGCTGGACATGGTGACGGACCTGTTCGACCTAGACGCCGACGAGGATCTACGAGAACAAATTGAGAAATCCGCCCGACATCTGTACGGGCTGGTTCACGCCCGGTACATCGTTACCACGCGCGGCCTAGCAAAAATGGTACATTCCCCTCAACGCTCTCTTCAAGTACGCACGCTAACTGACCTGACGAGCGCAGGTCGAGAAATACAAAAACGCAGATTTCGGCAAATGCCCGCGCGTGATGTGCGAGCAACACCCGCTCCTACCCATGGGCCAATCCGACATCCCCGGCCAAAAACCCGTAAAGCTATACTGCGCCAAATGCGAAGACATATATAACCCCAAATCATCCCGACACGCCGCTGTTGACGGCGCGTACTTCGGGTCTTCCTTCCACAACGTGCTGTTCCAGGTATACCCGGACCTAATACCGGACAAGTCGCGACAGAGGTACGAACCGCGGGTGTTTGGGTTCAGGGTGCATGCGTGTGCGGCGCTGGCGAGATGGCAGGATCGAAAACAAGAGGAGCTGCTGGACCGGTTGCGGGAGCTGGATATGGAGAGTCCGTTTATTGAGGATCGGGAAGGGGATGAGGATGAGGATGAGCTTGAGGAGGATGACGAGGAGGAAGAGGAGGAGGAGGATGAGGGCGGGGATTCGATTATGAAAGATGAGAGTATGCCTGTTGCGTGAGCGAGGCGAGTGAGCGAGAGAGAGAAAAATACCGTCTTTTTTTTTTTTTTACATTGATAATGGAATGGGCGTATGGGGTGTTGATTGGGCGTATTGTATGCCTTTTTTATTTTTTGCCTTAGCGCAGGTCATGATATGAATGATTGACTGGACTTTTTATTTATTTAACTATTTATGTTGGTTTTGTGGTTTTATGAAGTGAGATTAAAGTATGCATGATGACGGCTTTGTTCATAAAGAGGGCTGTGCATCATGCATAACTGCGTCATTTGGCAAGGGACAACGTAGATCTTCGATATCATTCTCACAAACTACATACTTTAGAGCCCTACCACAATCCTAGATCAATAGCCATCTCGAACATATCAGGTAAGGCCGAGTAAAGTCAGGATTAAACGGCCAGAGAGCGTCTGGTCCAGAACATGCTCAGGGCAGCCAGAATGACCGGCAAGACACTCACGATCTCGCCCAGACCAGCATACGCGGGCGGGATACGCACATACACAAAGGCGCCCGCAGCCAACAAGATGGCAAACACATTATACAGCGCGGACCAGACGAAATTGAACACGATACGCCTGAACGACGCCCGCGACACATCCAGCAGCACCACCACGCCTTCCAGCCCGCCTAGCAGCACCACATCAGCCGTAGCTCTACTTACGTCCGATGAAGAGCCGATTTGAACGCCCACGTCTGCCTGTGTGATAGCCACGGCATCATTAGTTCCGTCTCCACAGAACAGTACCGTCTTGCCCTGCTCCATCAACCGCGTGACGTACGCCTGTTTGTCGGAAGGTGTTTGGCGAGCAGCGATGTGGGCGGTGGGAATACCCACGGCCAAAGCGATTTCTTCAACGGCCTTGGTCTCGTCGCCGCTGACGACGTGGACGGATAGACCCCTTGATTGGAGCTTTTGGATGACGCGCGCGGATTCGGGGCGGGGGTTGTTCTTGAGCCCGAATACGGCGATCAGGGTGTCGTTGCGGGTGATGCAGAGGGTGCTCATGCCACCGGTGATGAGGCGGGAGACGTCAGGGTGGGATTGGACGTGGAGCCATCGAGCGCTGCCGGCGCGGAGGATGGAGGTGTCGGTGATGCACTCCACGCCTGCACCGGGTATGATGCGGATGTTCTCGAGGCGCTGAGAAGGTTGGTCCTGGTCCTGGTCCTGGTTCTGGTTCTGGCTCTGGCTGGCGAGGTGTTTGGATACCGCTATGGAGACGGGGTGTTTGTTATCGCGGACCAAGGCGGAGACGAGGGAGAGGGTATCCTGGTGTGACTCTGGTTCTGGCTGCGGGAGCAAGACTGTTTCTACGACCTCCAGGTCAGCGGTGGTGATGGTGCCGGTCTTATCTAGCACGACGTCGGTGACTCGGTGTGCTCGCTCGGTGGACTCGGCGGACTTAATAATGACGCCTGCCCTGGCCGCAATACCGCCTGCGACAACGAGGACCATGGGAACGGCCAGGCCAACGGCACATGGACAGGACACGGCGAAGACGGCAATAGTGTATGTTATGGCGGTACCGATGGCGCCGCCTGCAGCCTGGTGCCGTACCAACAGACAGACAAGCAACCATGCCACTAGAACAATAGACGCCGCGGCCGTGACGACGGGGACGAACCATCCAGCCACCTTGTCAGCTAGATCCTGGACCCTAGGCTTATGACTTGAGGCCTCCTCGACGAGATTGGATATCTCTGCCACGGTGTTCTTGCCCGGCAGCCGAGTGAGGAGGGCGGTGAGACTGCCTGATCCGTTGATAGTGCCGGCAATGAGCTGGGCGCCCCTTTTCTTGAGGACAGGCAGACTCTCGCCCGTGAGCATGGACTCGTCGACCTCGCTGGTCCCCTCGATCACCCTCCCGTCTGTGGGGATGGTACAATGCGGTGAGACCAGAAACTTGTCCCCGAACTGAAGCAGTCTGGCATCGATCTCTCGAGTCTGGCGAGCAGCAGCAGCATGGGCATCTTCAAGCAAGAGGGCAGTAGCAGGTTGCAAGGAGCGAGTAGACACCGCTTCCACGGCCCGAATGCGCGCGTAGGCAGCGACCAGCCTGCCGAACAGCACGAGGGTGATGAGCAGGGTACTTGTTTCGAAGAACTCGGGCGTGGCAAGCGGTTTGTCTGCGAGGGTGAAGCCCACTGCCACGAGCGAGTAGAGGTATGCAGCGGTGATGCTGATGACGACCAGCATGTCCATCTCGACGACGCGGCTGTAGAGAAGCGAGGTGATGGCGGGCTTGTAGAATTCCGGTACAGCCAGGGCCTGGACACCCGTGGCCAGAACCAGCGAGACGATGACCTTGGTGCGCGGCCCAGTCAGCGAGTGGCCCCATGCCAGCACCAGGACGGGAATGGTAAGCAAGGCCGCATAGGTGGTCTTGTAGAGCATGGCGTAGAGTCTCTTTCTGCCGGCGGAGGCAGCGGGGTCCCTGTGGTTGTTGACTGGGGAGAGGCCCGAAGAGCGATCTCCCATGGCCTGGAGCAGGTCTCGGGCTCCGATGGCCAGGGGGTCGAATGCAATGCGGACTGTCCTGGCGTCGAGTATATCAACCTGGGTGACCCCCGCAGGCAGACTTTCAACCGTGACATTGGGAGCAGTGCCGGGGGGAACAAGCAGGTCCAGATGCTGGTCGTCTGCAGAAGACGAAGCCTTGACGCAGCGGAAGCCCGTGAGCCTGTCGAGACGGTCGATGAGGGCCTCGATGCTGGTGTGGGCAGTGTCGAGATCGAACTCTGCGTTTCCGAGGACGAAATTGACCTTGACGTTGTAGACTGCGGGAGACTCCTGGAGGGCCCTGGAGAGCTTGTTCCCGCATCCTGAGCAGGTCATGCCGGAGACTGCGAGGAGGACGTGTTCGTGGCCAGCAGATTTCTCCAGGTCGACGGCTGCTCCTTTGATGATGCCAGTAGGATTGTCATTTGCATGGCTGTGACTATGAGTATCATGATCATGGTCATCATCATGGTCATGGTCGTGGTCGTGGTCATGTCCGGAGCAGCTCGAGGTATCATCCAGGTCAATATCCTTGTCTTCATGGATATGTTTATGTGCATGGTTAGGGGCAGGGTGAGGGTTAGAAGAGGCAGCCTGGCCGGCACAGCAAGGGGTGAGGCTGTGGCTGGCGATGACGCTGCGACAGATGCACTGGGCGGTCTCGAGATAGGAGCTGAAGCGCTCAAAGGCGAGCCTGAGATGGCTGCTGCAGGCGACTGCTCCATGCTTCCCGTCGTCTCCATGCTCATGGACATGTTCATCTACCGCTGATTAGTACCAGATGTCAAAATATAAGTAGAATAATAGTAGTAGAATAATAGGAGTGGTGGTACCAGCAGCTCCGTCATCGCAGGCCTTTTGGCACTCGTAGGCAGCCAGCGACTCGATGCAGGTTTCTACTCATCCATTAATCTCTAATCTCTATATCAAACAACAGAAGAAGAGAAGACAAAAGACAAGACGGACCATCGCAGCGCTCGTCAGCTTCGGGATCGCAGCAGGCAGCATCCCGGCCAGGCAGACGAGCCATGACTCTTGCATGGTCGTCCTCAGCAGGGGAGCAGGAGGAAGAGAAAGCTGCTGGAGGCTTCTTCTCGCCCGCACAGCATCCAGACTTGTTTCCGCAGGCCATTTCAGTGATCGAATAAGTGATTCAGAGCAGCTAAAGAGAGTAGAGTAGAGAGTATCCGTACTCTAGAGATAGAAGAGAGATACAGAAGACAGAAGACAGAAAGGAGAGAGAGGGATGACTCTTCGGCCCTTTTCCTTTATTTTGAGTCTATGCAAATCACTTCTTCGGCGAGATGGAAGAAGCGGCGCAGAGAAGAAGAAGAAGAAGAAGAAGCACAAGAACAAGCGAGCCTTTTTTGCCTTTTGATGCCGACGGGAAGATCCGGCGAGCTGAAGGGAAGTCTAGAAAAAGACTACGGAGCAAGAAGTGAAAGGACTAGAAGAGTCTTCCGTCTCCGTCTCCGTCTCTGTCTTTCTTGACTGCGGCGGCCTCATTGGCAGTGCAGGCCGGACGGAGCAGCCCCGGAGAGCCATTGGCCATGCAGTGAAGCTGGAGCTGGAGCAGTGAGCTGGAGTAACCTAATAATGAAGCCTGGAGGAGTGAAGCTGAAGCTGAAGCTGAGTTTTGATCTTCATCTTCGCCCATCTTCGCCCATCTTCGCCTCCGAAGAAGCCATCTCCGGTGATGTGCGTTCGTGCATGAACTAGTCGAGTCAATCAGGAAGAAGAAGAACAAGCAAGACGCCGACCGCTCAACGTCAAGCCAACTGAAGCAGATAGCCAGTCAGTCAGTCAGTTATTATCAAGAGAAGAAGAGAAGAAGAAGAGAAGAAGAGCTCGTCTTTATATCTCAGTCGACCGAGGACCTTGCGAGTAGACAGAGACAAGCATCTAGCTAGCTAGCAGAAGAGAGACAGACTCCTTGGTAGCGAGCAGTTAGACAGCAACTTAGACATCTAGACTGGAGAAGAGACTCTTGAGATACGAGATGCACAGCCACTCAACAGTCGAGTCAACAGTCAACAGCCAAATATCAATCACAGTATTCACTAACATCAATCACTAACATCAATCACTTCTACGGAGTACATCTACTCACTATGCAATGCCACACCTGTCGCAAGAGACGAGTGCGCTGCGACGGCGCCCTCCCTGCGTGCCAAAAGTGCCGGGACCGCGGGCTCGACTGCCTGGGCTACGGCAAGCAGAAGCCCCTGGTCTGGCTCGCGGGCGGCGGACACCAGAACGCCTTTCTCGACGACCGCCAGAAGGCCAGGAAGAAGGGCCGGCCGCGTCTCGTAGTCGACAGTCCTGGTTCTTCTAGGGACGCCAAAGATAAAGGTGTCAAAGATGCTTCTACAGCCGTCGTGGTGGCTCCAAGGGCCGTCCCAGAGTCGATGATGTTCTCCTACCCGGCGGAGATTCAGAAGGTCGTCCGCACCATCTGGTACTGTAAGCCACCACCACTACTACTACAACAACATATTATGTATAGAATAGTATATTGACAGTGTAGACGAGCATGAGCTGGTGCCTGATCTCGATCCCATCAACCACGTCGACGTCAAGGCCGCCGAGGACCCGACCGCCTGGCAGGACGACCTCGCCTCCATCCTCTGGCACGTCCTCATCTGCGCCGTCGACACCCACAAGGCCATCCGCTCGCAGCCTGACTCGATGGACTCAGGAGTGGAAGTCCAGGTCGGCCGCGAGGTCTACCGCTCCAAGTCCCACACGCTCAGGCGCATCAGCAGGAACATCGCCGACCCAGAGACCCGCATCTCAGACGTCACTCTCGTGGGCGTCCTGACTCTCTTCATGGCCGAGGTAGATAGTTACCTATCCTTCTCCCATTTCATGATTGAATACTGCTAATTGCCTAGTTATAGACACAACTGTCGGCTGTTGGGTCATGGCAGACGCATTTCCAGGGAGCATGTCATATCATTCGCATGCGTGGAGGAGTCAGGACCATTGCCAGACACAGCGCCGGCCTGAACTCCCTACTCACCTTCTTCATGATGTAAGTAACTATCTATACTTATACATATATCCAGATCCAAGTTAACAAGGTAGTGCCGACGTGATGAGCTATACCACTATATCCTCGTCTCTCCCCATGCTCGATGCAAGGCGGCAGCTCGAGTACACAGACATCATACAGGAGGTCTACCAGGACGGCTCGGGGACATGCATCCCTTGTCCCAACCAGCTCTTCGACGCCATCATCCGCATCAACCACCTCAGAGCCCTGGCTGAATCGTACTCTAATTCAACCATCATAGAACTACAAGACCTGGACCGAGAAGACGCATCTCCATCAAGTTCTAGCACCTCCACCACCACCTCCAGCTCAACTTCCACTCTCAAAACCTCCATTCATGCATTGCTACAAGATATCCTCTCCTTCCCCATTGCTTCATGGGCAGATACCATGCATCAGCAGACAGTCACTCAACAACAAGCCTCTTCATGCAGCAGGTTAGACCCCAAAAAGGCCTTCCTGCGTCCAGACAGGCCGGACTGGGTGCGCATAGCAAGCATCTACCATGCCGCCACAGCCATCTACTGCGTCAGAAGCCTCGGCCATCTCCTCGACCAGGACCAACTACTCCACGTCTCGTTCTCTGCTTCCACCTCTACTCCCACAGCTTCATACGTGTCCGTGTCTGACATCCTCCTCGTGGCCAGGAAGATTCTGCTGGAGACACTGCGGGAAGTCCTGCTTACTGTTTCCGATCCCCGCAAGTCCTTTGTCAAAGTCATGCTCTGGCCCATGTTCGTTGCTGGAGTCGAGGCTGCGGTAGACTCCCGGCCTGAGACAGTGCAGTTTAGATCACTGCTGGAGTCAGTCCTGCGCCGGCTGTGTCGCTCCCTCGGCACCCTGAGCATCTGTGGCCTGCGCAACTTTCTTCTATCTCTCTGGGAACATGCTCGGCTTCACCCGCATCTCTGGTCGTGGAGCGAGCTCATGGCCCTCTCTCCCGGTCGAAGCGTCTTCTTCATGTAGCCAAAGCATTCTTGCATATATACCCATTTCACTTCACTCCTGCATAGACTGTATATACTTACTCACTTCATTCTGCATACCTGTATACTGTATATACTCACTTCATTCTGCATAGACTGTACTAAACCTGCATATTCTCCAATTCCCTAATACCAATCGCAATGACATCCGCAACCTCCTTCCCATTAATCCACATCCCATCATGCGTCTCAGCCATATCCTCCACAATCCTCACCCGTCTCTCCACACCTGCATCACCACCAGCAGCAGCCCACGCATCCACCGTCCCCTTCATAAATCCCAACTGACTCCCCGGCAACGCTTCATCATTCACCGAAAACCCCATCACCACCACCCGTCCATTATTCCAACTATCAACCACCCCTCCCACCCCCTCCCCGTCCACCGCAGGAGACACAACCTCCCACGTCCCCTCCGCCTCATCCCCAAACGCCCCCGTCACAAACTCCCGGTACGCACTGATATGCGCCTTCTCCTCCACCAGCCCAAGCAGGTTCGTCACGCCAGCCACGCTCACCACCGCCACGGGACGAACCACTTCCGCCGCACTCAGCACGCGGTTCATAACGACCTGGAACGCCATCGTGCCGCCGCAGCTGTGGCCCGCAAGCACGTACCGCTCGCCGAACCCGTACATGGACTGCAGCAGGGCCAGCCCGTCCCGCACGTCGTGGATGTGATCCGGGTGTTTGGCGTTGCGGTACTCTCTTGCATCCAGGCTAGTGGGATCCTGTGGGTGGTTAGGATGTGCGGACAGTCGGTAGTCGATGGATGCTATTCCTGCTATCTTGTATGAAACGGAGGGGTCGGAGAGCAGGTGGTCCTGCGTCGCCTTGAAGGAGGGCGCCAGGATGTCTGGATCCCGCCATGCCCCGCCGTGGATGTACCTATTTCTTATCAGTAAATCTCTCTAATATAATCAATTATATATATAGATGATATATATAGATGTTTATAGACATACACTACCCAGTAGCCGGTGTCGGCTGGGGCCGGTGAAGGGGGTATATGCACGTAGACGTTCTGCAGGTAGTGCTCGCCAAAGCTGTACTTCTCGTACCCGCTGTTCTCCGCCATTGTCTGGTCTTCTTTCTTTCTTTCTTCTTGCTTTCTTTACTTCTGGATGATATCGATATCAAGATCAGAGAGTTGTAATAATAATGAGAATAGGTACTGGTCGAGAACTATATATCGTGTTGCGCGCGGGGGGTCTCAAAGATGCCCCTCAGTCGACTTCTCAATGCCCGTGAAGAATCTAAGCATGGGGCAGCGAGCCACGTCTCTGCCCATGCATGTAAAGCTAGACCATCCTTGCACTCACTCAGCCTGCCACAGTCACAAACCCGCATCTTCTCCATCTCTTTCATGCGCTTTTTCCACCTCCTCGTCGTCGTTTGTCTTTGTTTCTTCGGCGTTTTCGGCGTTTTGAAGAGTCGAGGTTGTGCTTATGTAATTAAGTACATGCTTATGTAATTAACTATTCACGCTAGTCTGTTCTCGGCTTAGCGACTTATCTTCTTTTTTTATCTTTTTTTTTATTTCACACAAAACGACGACGACGACGGCGAGACGAAGACGAAGACGAAGCTGAGATTTCAACAACTTGCGAAGCAGCTGCTCGACCCGTGAACTGGATACTGCATAGACGGAAGACGCTGCATTCGCGGAACCAGACAAGATGGCAGAGTATGTGTTCACTGAAACTGCGAGTTTGGCAGGGGGACTTGAAGCTGACCTTGTTCTAGGAGAGACGGTCCGTTGAAGGCGGTCCAAGTGGACGCGCTGGTACGCATACACCATACACTTATATATCCATAGAATACAACGCCAAAGAAGACAATACTGATGGCTGTGCAGGTCGTGATGAAGATAATCAAGCACTGCACCCAGACATTCCCCACGACAGCCACCGGATCCCTGGTTGGAATGGACGTCAAGGGCACCCTCGAAATCACAAACTGCTTCCCCTTCCCCGTCGTCGACCTGCCTCCGGACTCGCACCTGGACATATCGCCCTCCAGTGGCGCGGCGTCGGCACCCCGAGCAAAGTCCAACGTCGCATACCAGGCTGAGATGATCCGCATGCTGCGCGAGGTCAACATCGACGCCAACAATGTGGGGTACTACACCAGTGCCAACATGGGCAACTTCCTCAACCTCAATGTCATTGAGAACCAGTACTTTTACCAGAAGGACATGAACGAGACTGCCGTCACCCTCGTGCACGACGTCAGCCGCAGCTCTCAGGGCCCGCTCAGTCTGCGCGCCTTCAGGCTCTCCCCGCAGTTCATGACTGCCTTTAAGGAGAACAAATTCACCGCCGAGCAGTGCGTACCCTCTCCCTTTTTCTAATGAGTATAGTCCTGCCTTTTATGTGTAGTACTGACGGACGTAGCCTGCAAAAATCCAACCTCAGACACAGTGACATCTTCGTCGAGTTGCCAGTGACCATCCACAACTCGCACCTCCTCACCTCCTACCTGCACCAGATCCCCACCACCGCACCCAAGGAGGAACTCGACCTGCCCCCATCCCTCGCCGCTTTACTCGCCAGCCCCCTCTCCAACCCGCCCATGAACACGCCCAACTTCGACAACCTCTCTCTCAACATTGACCCGTTCCTCGAGAAGAACTGCGACCTGCTGCTGGAGAGCATAGAGACCCACCACACCGAGAACAACAACTTCCAGTACTACCAGCGTGCCCTGGCCCGAGAACAGACCAAGATCGCCGCCTGGCAGGCCAAACGCAAGGCCGAAAACGTCAGCCGCGCACAGCTCAAGCAGCCTCTGCTCGCCGAGGACGAGTGGCAGCGTCTCTTCAAACTGCCCCAGGAACCAAGCAGGCTAGAAAGCATGCTCAACACCTGCCAGGCAGAGCAGTACTCGAGACAGATCGATGGGTTCGTGGCAGCCACCACGGGCAAAATGTTTGGCATCAAGGGCAACCTCGTCCCCGACAATCAGTCTTAGACTTCTCCTTCTTCTCCTCCTCCCTTCTTTCTTTCTTCCGTTTCTTCTTCCTCTTCCATGTTTGTTCCTGATATGATTCATATTATCATGACGGCGTCCGGTGGTTGGATCTGGTTTATCCCTCTTTATAAAGAGTCAATTCATCATCCCCCTTTTTTGCTCCCTCCTTCTCCTGCTCTCCCTATGTAGTGCCAAATCAAGAGAATCGACGCATCAACTACCGACCGTACCCTTCCATCCCCGTCCTTGTATATTTCTCGTAGCCTCCGCGATACGAAGTGCATCCGGTCAAAGTTTTCCGCGCCCGTCTCCATATCATGTGCTGGCCGCTGGTGACCGGGCGATCTGGCGACGCTCTCCCCGGCCGCGGGCCGTTTCAGGGATGTACGCATGCCCAACCTGTTCTCCATCCATCATGCCTCCCCCCCGATTCCTCTACTTACTTATATCCATCCCATCCACGCATATCCATACATGCATTGCATCCTCGCCGTCGCCGTCTTTCTTCGTCCTCCTGCAGCTCTTTTTGCTTACTGCCAAATAGGCGGTGAGTCACGTGAGAGCTTGAGGTTTCTTTTTTTTTTTTC
Source organism: Trichophyton verrucosum HKI 0517 (assembly GCF_000151505.1). Classification (NCBI taxonomy): domain Eukaryota; kingdom Fungi; phylum Ascomycota; class Eurotiomycetes; order Onygenales; family Arthrodermataceae; genus Trichophyton; species Trichophyton verrucosum. Next base: position 98,842 of record NW_003315554.1, read on the forward strand.
TTTTTTTCTTTTTTTCTTTTTTATTCTTTTTTTTTATTTTATTTTATTTACTTCAGACAAAAAAACAACAAACGTCAAGATGAAGCAGCAGAAACAAGACAATAAACAATAAACAATAACTAGCAGAGTCGATAGTAAAGAAAGCGGACGACGGACAGGAAGACACCAAGTAAAGACCGGCGACTCGAGGATCGTGGTGTCTCGCGCCCTGCTGCTGTCTGCGCGCGCCGAGTCGACTGTCGCTGCAGGTAAACCCCCCGCCATGTCGATGATTCGCCCTTGCTGATGCCAATCGCAGGCTTGCGCTCTGGTGCCTCGCATCTCGTCTCGTCTCGCTGCCGGGGGCTCTCTGTCTCGCATATCCTCTCCCCGTCCCGTCGACCTCGCTGTCCTGTCTTGTCCTGCGCTGGCGGGTTGGTAACTAGTCCACCAAGACTGGCCGGACAAGTTACAACTGTTTCCACAACGCCTCCATAGTTAACGACGTTTTTTTTCGCCATCCATCGGCTTTGCAACGCCCCGGTGGACGGACCCTGCAGCCCTAACTGAAAGCTGCGTCGGCCGACTGTGATTCGATGCTATAGAGCCGGCTGAGTATTTGCTCGTTCCATCGACCAGATCTTTTTGATCCTTTCTTTTCTCTGTTTATTTTTTTTTAGGTTCCATTTTTTGGGTTCAACCTTTTGCCTGGACCAGTATTTATTTACTCGACGTTTTCCCCGGACATAACTACATATTCATCGAGGATCGAGGAGAGAGGACAGGATCTCTCTCTCACTCTCTTCTTCTTCTTCTCCCCTTTCTTCCCCCCTTTTCTCTCTGTGCTGTGCTCTGACCGGACTTCCTGCGCTGGAGTGCCTGGCTCAGCTCAGTGTGTTTCTAACCTGGTCGTCTCTTTTCCTAGTTTTTCTGTCCCTTCTGTACCACCAGCGGCGTCAGGACGAGAGGCTCCAGTTTTTGTCTTTTTCTTTCGGGTAAGATAAACGCAAAAAAAAGTTGAACTTTGACCTTTTAGACATCCGGGTGCCTGTTTTCGATCTGCCGTGCTATTTTTTTTTCCTCTTTATTTTGCTGCCGACTCTACCTCTCGATACCGTCCGGGCGTCTTTCTGTGCGATAGGCGAGGGCTTTTTTTTGCTTTCCGTTTATGTCTATCGATAAGCTTATCGTCGAGCCTCCTTGCCCTTGAACGACGTCACCGGCAGCCAACTCTAGCATCGGGATTCGTCGCCCGTCCGATACGCGCCTGATCTGTGCGACTCATGACCGTCTCTCCATCTCCCCAGTACTCGGTTTCGTCTAGGAAGGCTTCGATTCGGCACCATGGCCTGCGCGGACGTGGAGATGCTCGACACCTGGAGCCCGTTGTGCCGTGTGGGAGATACTCCTTTGGTTGATGGGGATTTGATGGCATCAGAAAGGAGACTGCGGCATCGTTCGACCGTGGAACAATTGCCAGCCTGGTCGTCTCCAACTGCAGGGAACATCACACGGTGCATCTCGCCAAAAGTACGCACCATCCTTTTTGACTCCTTTTATTCGCTTTTCCCTCCTATATTGATACTCTTCTCTCTCCGCCCCCTTTTAACTGTTACCCGATACGCAGTTTGCATGTTCCATCATCTATGGCTTAATGATTTTACTGCGCGTACTGCAAATGAACCGTTTTTCTTCTTCTTCTCTTCTTCTTCTTCTTCTTCTCCTCTTTTCATCTCCGTTCCAGGTCAATTGATGCTCATATCTATCGAATAGGTGGAGGTATATTCAACTCGTAATCGTAATTCTACGGGAGCGCCTAGTTGCATAGATGACCTCAGAGCCATACTGGAGGCAGCATTCTCGACTCCAGAAGCATCTCCGCTACCGTCTTACGATGATGCGATTCTCGATTTGCCGCCAGACTACGCTTGCGACGAATATGCTCGCGCACATGTTGATACACACGCCGGTCCTGCTCCAGCCAGGCACCGCTCAACCAAAAAGCCATCTTCGTTATTTCAGGATCCGCTTATGAACATATCAGTTGATTTCAAAGATACATCTAGATTCAGGGAGGCAAAGAAGAAAAAGCCTGCTAAGAAACCTGCGCCCGTAGCAGACCCGTGGGCAGATACCACACCAGAGAAAGATTCCGGCGCAGGCCAGGAGGAAAAAGATGCTTCGGGAGGCGGCGCCGATGGAGGCGATGGCGGAGGTGATAATGGTGGTGGTGGTGGTGGAGGAGACGATGCCGGCGGCGGAGGAGGAGGTGGTGGTGGTGGCGGCGGTGATGACCCTGGAGGCAACGATGATAAAGGTGGAGGTGAGGAAGATGCGGATCAAGGCTCAAGCAAGAAAAAGAAGAAGAAGAAGAAGAAGCAGGAGGAAGAAGAAGAGAAGAAGAGACAGGAAGAGGAAGAGGAGAAGAAGCGTCTAGAGGAAGAAGAGGAGAAGAAGAGATTGGAAGAGGAGGAAGAGAAGAAACGACTTGAGGAGGAAGAGGAGAAGAAACGCCAGGAGGAAGAAGCCAAGGCAAAGGAGAACGCTGGCGGCGATCTATCCTGGGCCGATGACACCAATGCAGACACCAGCTGGGGTGATTTTGGAGCTGCTACCACATCCAAAAAGAAGAAGAAAAAGGGCAAGGTCAGTGGAATCACTGCATGGATCGAACCAATTGTTCCCGATACTAACATATCTAACTTTGTAGAATGCTGCTACCGAGCTTCCCCCTCCTGATCCAGCACCAAGTGCATTTCAGGACGTCAGCTTAGATGATGGCGCTGGAGCACCTCAGATTGGCATGTCCTTTGGCGGAGAAGATACCAAGGGTTCTACCGGATTCAGTTTTGGCGGCTGGGGAAAGGACTGGAATACAGGCGGCGAGCTTGATCTCGGTGCAAACGGTGGTGATACCAAAGATGACGGCCTGAATCCCTGGGGCGGTACCAGCAAGAAGAATAAGAAAAAGTCTACGGGATCCGACGCATTTGACTTTGGCTTTGATTCTAACGGTCTCGACGGTAACAATGCCGATCCTGCTGGGGATGCAGGCGCTGACAAGGAACCTGACAATTCCTGGGGGTTACCCGCCCCCACGACTGGGAAGGATAAAAAGAAGAAGAAAAAGGGCGCTGCTGAACCCGCTGCTACGGAGGAGAAAGATTCTGGTGGCCTCGGTGATTGGGCTGACCTTGCCATGCCGAAGAAGGGCAAGAAGAAAACCGCGTCTCCTTGGGGTCTTGGTGATGACAAGGCGAATGATGGAGACGATTTCTTCGCTGACCTAGGTAAAAAGGACAAGCAAGCCGATCCAGAGCCAGAGCCCGAACCCGAACCGGCTCCTGAGCCCGTTGCCGAGGAAAAGCCAGCAGAAGAGGATCCATGGGGTGCTACGCCTGCGCCGTTGTCCAAGAAGGAGAAAAAGAAGAAAAAGAAGAAGGGCGCAGCAGACCCTGAACCCGAACCCGAACCTGTCCCTGAACCTGCTCCTGAGCCCGTAAAGGAAGAGGAGCCGGTTAAGGAAGACCCGCCGCCGCCTGAGGAGGAAGATTGGGGTGGTTTTGGAGTCACCAGTTCTAAGAAGGACAAGAAAAAGAAGAAAGGAGCGTCCTTACTTGATCCAGTCCCGGAGCCTGAGCCTGAAGCCCCCAAGGAGGAAGAAAAGCCTGCCGAGGAGTCGTTCAATTCCTGGGACGCTATTCCAGCCCCAACCACCAAAAAGGATAAGAAAAAGAAAAAGGGGGCCGCGGCCGCGGAGCCCGTTATCGCGGAACCTGAACCCGTGCCCGATCCGGAACCAGTCGTTGAAGCCCCGCCGGCGGAAGAAAAGCCAGAAGACAGCTTCTGGAGTTCACTGGCCACTTCATCTTCCAACAAAAAGGACAAGAAAAAGAAGAAAGGTGCCGCGGCAGAGCCGGTAATACCGGAAACAGTCCCCGAACCAGACCCTGTGCCTGAACCCGAACCGGTCGTTGAGCCAGCTCCGGCCGAGGAAAAAAAGCCTGTTGAATCTGCTGGATGGGGGTTCGGTCTTCCTTCCACCACTTCCAAGAAGAAGAAGAAGGGCAGTGCTGCTGATCCACCGCCTCCGCCACCACCCCCTCCTGAGCCAGAGCCAGTGGTTGAGGAAACTAAGGAAGAGGAGCCAGAGAGTTTCTGGGGATTTTCCACTTCAAAGAACAAGAAGAAGAAAAAGAAGGATGAGCCCGAGCCTGCACCCGTGGAAGCTGAGAAGTCGAAGGATCTGTTTGATAACGATTCCTGGGGGAACGAATTTGATCAGGACAAATCAAAGGGTACTGGTATGTTTTGTTTCATCTATTCAACTACAGTTTTTATTAGTATTCACCTGGGCCTTTGCTAATATTTATGCAATAACGCAGACCTGCTAGATGATCCTCCCAAGACGGAAACTACGTCATGGTTCGGATCACTCACATCTTCAAAAAAGGACAAGAAGAAAAAGGGCAAAACGGCAGACCCTGTGACTCCGGGGGCCTTTGATTTCGGTGATGACCCTGCATTGGAAGCTACGGGAGCCGGGGACGAGGTGGACTGGTTTGACAGTGGCAAGAAGTCTACTAAAAATGAGGACCCTCTTGACATACCGGAATTCATAGATGAGGCTGCCGAGGATACCATGAAAAAAGAAGAGGAAGAGAAGAAGCCTGCCGTGAAAGAGACCAAGCTGTCCAAGAAAGACAAGAAAAAGAAAGCAGCAGCAGCCGCTGCTGCTGCTGCTGCTGATCCGGTGCCAGAGGAGCCACCGGCAGAAGAACTGCCCAAAGTTGATTTCTTCGAGGATACCAAAGAGGAGCCTGACCTGCTGGCTCCTCCACCTGTTGATGACTTTGACAGTTGGGGTACTGGAGCTGGGGCAACCACCACTAAGAAGGACAAGAAAAAGAAGAAGGGTGCCGCGACAGCTCTCCCCGACCCGGAACCAGAGCCCGCACCAATAGCAGAGCAGACAGAGTCTAATGACGTGGGTTTTGGATGGAGTTTTGGTGGTACGACAAGCAAATCGAAGAAAGGAAAGAAAGGAACCACTGTCGAAGCAGACGCGGCCAGTAAGGCGCCAGAGAAAGATCCGTTTGCTTTGGACGATCTGCTCGACCAACCAGCTGCGGACACAAAGAAGAAAAAGAAGAAGGGTGCAAAGTCAATTATTGATGAACCAGCGGTTGCTGCCCCGGACCCTGAACCAGAACCGGTAGTCGAGCCCGAGCCCGAGCCCCAGCCGGAACCCGAACCCGAACCCGAACCCGTTCAATCTTCATCCTGGAGTCTCTGGGGTTCTTCGAAGCCTACAAAGGAGAAGAAGTCTAAATCAAAAGCTACTGTACCTGAGGTCAAAGAGGAACCTGAAAAAGCAGCCAAAGGCAAGAAGGGTAAAAAGGTTGCAGAAGAGGTCATTGACACGACCCCACAGGATGATGGTGTTGGTTCAGGAGAGTTGGTGCCCGTTCCCAAAACCCAGGACGAAAGTACCTGGGACATATGGGGTACGATCACCAACAGCAAGAAGAAAGGCAAAAAGGGCGCCAGCGAATTGCCGCCGCCTGCGCCTACACCCCCAGAATTCCCACCTGAACATGGAGGGGATGGCATGGGCGATACGTGGGATGATATTACTGCTCCCTGGCCGACCTCTATCAAGAAGGGCTCCCTTTCACGAACAACTACATCAACATCAAAGGCGTCACACATTGAAGAGAGCAAACTCAGTAAGACCAGAGGCAAAGGACTGGAGGTTGTCGATGTATCTGAGACTCCCAACCTCGACACTCCAGCTGAGGACGTGTCGGCCGCAAAAGCTGCCAAAGGATACTGGAGCAGCTTTGGGCTGGCATCAGGTGGCAAAACCAGCAGCAGCAAAGCTGCCAAGGGAGGTGTAGATGCACCAGCAGACGACCTGCTCGACCTTGTTGAAGAAGAAGAGCCCAAGCCCGCCGCTAGTAAGACAACTAGTAAGGCCGAAAAGGCCAGTGCCAAAGCCTCGAAGAAAGAGAAAAAGGAGAAAGATGCCAAAAAGGAGAAGAAGATGAACGTTGGTGACCAAGAAGTAAAAGAAGACGAAGGTTCGCTTGAAGCGGCTAGCGCGCCTGCGGCTGACAAAGCGACCAAGCAACCAACTTCTTCTGCGACTGCGACCACCTCAGCGCCCAAAGCACCAGGCAAGTCGTCGGTTGCTGAGCGCATCAAGCAGCTGGAGCAGAAGAAGGCCGATAAGGAGGCCGCGAAGGCGCCCAAGACCAAGGAGAAGGCCAAACCCGAACCGCCCCCGCCCGCCGAGCCTGTTCCTGAACCAGAGGTAGTAGAGCCGGTGGAGGAGCCCGCAACCAAGGCCGCAAAGTCCTCAAAGAAAGACGCCGCGGCTTCAAAAACCAAGACGTCCTCCACGTCCAAGACGAAGACAAAGTCCAAGTCAAAGAAAGCAGCCGAAGAAGACCTGGCACCGGAACCCGTTCCTGAGCCTGAACCTGCAGTGGTAGCTAAGGAGCCGACCCCACGTGATTCTGTGCCTGGAAGTTTCCCAGGCGCATTCGACGAGCTGGCTGATATCGAGGAACACGAGCAGCCTAGCAAGGCGGAAGAAGCAGCACCGCCTCCGCCACCTGAACAAGAGGCAGCTGAGTTGAAGGAGCTTCTTTCAGACCCGGACGCAGGATCGTCGCAACGTCCATCAACAGCAAAAGCCGACGGAGATGTAGCCGATGAAATGCCAGGTGCTACACCAAAGAAATCGACCAAGAAAGAACGCGCTAGGATCGATCGGAGCTCCGGAGCTGCATCTTGGGCTCTCTGGGGCGCTGCCGGGGCATCGGGACCCGCTCCAAAGAAATCATCAAAAAAGGAATCCAAATCTAAGGATCCCGGTGAGCCTGTTGTTAAGAAGGAGAAAGAAAGAGAAAAAGATAAGGACAAGGAGAAGCCTCCTGGTCTGAGCAGGTCGAAATCTTCAGCTACCAAGAAAGAGAAGGTTTCCAGCTTAGGGGCTGAAGTGGAGAAATCCTCTGGCTCAGACAAGGATAAACGTGCTTCGCGGCCCTCTAAACACAGCCGTGGGATGAGTTTTCCCTTTATGCTCTCGGGACCGCCACCGCCGCCTGTCCGGTCGAAAAGCACTAAGCGAGCGTCTGCATCGAAGCCAACCTCCAGAAGACACTCGGTTGAGCTTGACGATTCAGGTCTTTTGACCCCTCGCGAGAGTCCCGATATTCCAGATAAGGCTGCAAGGATGATGGGTGTGGAGTCATCCAAGCGCGTCAAACGCAGCTCCAGCCATAAAAAGAAATCAGGTAAGGCATTCATCTATGTCGTACGGAGTACTCCATAGAGCGCAAGCATGAAATTACTAACATTCTTCTCTCAGTCCCACGCGACCCATATGCACTCGACGATGACGTAGAAATGTTGAGTCCTGATGATGGCTTAATCTCCCCTCCAGGCAAATCTTCAAAGGACCCAGAGCGACGCAGATCAAGGAAAGAGGTCAGTAACATACTAAAGCATCTCTTTTAACTCTCTAACTAAACTAACCGGTTTGGCCTACCAGTCTAAGAAACACAGCAGTGATCCGGCTTTGGCTCCATCAGGTGAAATGCCAATGGGCAGAGACGACTTTGGAGTCATGAATCACTCTTCGAGAGAACCGGTGCCCCTTCGTCGCTCTAACACATCTCCCAAGCGTCCCGAAGGACTATTTGGCTTCTTGTCCCTAAGGAAGCCTGGAGCCCGGGCTCCCGAAGTCCGCGAGCGCCCCAAATCCCGCTCTCGTCATGAGTCCTCAAGAAGAGAAACAGACAGAGAAAAGGATGAATCCAGACGCCGAAGAAGGTCCGTGAGGCCGGATACTGATGGCGAAGGCTTCACTACCGATGCAATGAGAACAGGCAATAACAGCCCTACCGAGGAGGCTGAGGCTCGGAGGGCAAAACGCAAGGCAGAGCGGGCACGGCTGCGTGAAGAAAGGGATGAAAGAGCTCGTGAGGCTGAGCGTGAAGGCCGCCGACAAAAACGGCATGCCAGAGAAATGGAGGACCTCCCCCATGAATCTAAACGAGACAAGAAATCGGACCGCCGTTCTCGTTCGGAGAGACCACCTAAAGACCCTCTCTCCCCCCATGAAAGCCGTCGCCATCGCTCTCATCGTACTGACGATGAAGGTGGGAAACCTAGGCGGCGTCGATCCTCACCGGATCACCACCGATCTCGACGTGAGAAGTCATCTCGTCACGAACAAGCTGTCCCCTACCCAGCCATGGTAAATGGAGGCAAAGATAAAACCTCATCTTGGGTGAAATCTCAGATCTCAGACCCTCCCGAGGTCCCTCCCATCGTAGCTACGGTTATTGATGTGCCTGACCCTGCAAGGGAGCCTCAAAATGCTTCCTTATCATCCGACGAAGAGGCACGAAGAGCCATCCATCGTCGTTCTCGAAGGAAATCCCGTCCTGTTGACCCAATGGATGTGGATTTCGACAGACGACCTCGCAGACGTGAATCTCGTCGCGAAGGCCGCGACCCAGTCCGAAGCAATGAAAGTAGCGGCGATATGGACCATCGTTATGGTGGCATGAACACCAAGCGAACGAGCTGGTTTAAGAAACTTACCAGTGGCTTTTGAATGCTTTCTCTTTCCCACTTTGAGCGAACAATGATTCTATTTCGCGTTTCCTTCCCTCCGTTTACTTATGCGTCTTTTTTTAATCGTCGTGCGTTTGGTCAAGTCTCCTCGGGGCGGTTTCGGATGATTGACATACTTGGCTGGAACTTCAAGGAACTGGCGGTCTTCTTTTTTTGGTAATTTGGTTTTGACTATTTAATGACTTTGGTGACGTCTATTTATGCCTTTCTGATATCATTGCGTTTTCTTTTAATATACCCCAGCGCAGTGAACCTTTTATCCTGTTATGACCCCCTTCCTCTTGATCCTTTTCTGACGATATTACGCTTCGTTTTGATTAATGATGATGACCTTGTAATCTAGCTACTCGTGTAATCATTGACCAATTTGTATGGTGGTCGTTGATTAGTATGTTAGGACGATCTTGATCAAATCATCAAGTAGTTACATTTTGCAATGAATACTATCTTTTGTCAATATTAAACGTAGCCGTGCAATATAGACCGTATATTAACCCCTCAACTAGCTAACCCCGGGTACCCCAGTGGAGCTTGGACTTCTAGCCCAAGGTCCCCAGAGATTGTAGTTTAAGGACGATAAGCAATGTTCGGGAAATTTTAGGGGTACAAAGAACGAAGGAGTAATGCGCCAGCAAACCTCCACATACCATTGCCGAGTCTGGGTAGAATACATTGAATGAGAAACAACCAACCGTAACAGTGACGATACAGGACGATAGTAAAAAGGACAGCAACGACTAATAAACTGGCGAAAACCAAAACATTGGTACAGGGAATAAGGGGAGAGGCATATAGAACGAGTCATGGCACGATAATAGAAGGGGAAGAAAACGGCGATTAAAGATCTTCAGCATCACTTGACTCCACCAGCTTGGGTTCTTCCCCATAGGTCGACTTGTACTCGTTGATGTACCTCTTTCGATCCTCCTCTTGGAGAGACTTATATTTCTATAACTGCTGTTAGTCATTTTCAAATGCTACATTGAATGAAGAAATATTTACCTCTTTCTCACTCTCACTTGCGTTCTTCCAGCTGCGAGCAGTTTCAGCTATCCGCTCCTTAGCAGATAGATGCCTGAGCTCTCCGCTATTATGCATATCGAGGGAGTAGAGCAGGTAAGCGTTACGTGGTCCCTTTACCTGCCTGTAATCTTTAATTGGGCCGTAAATTCTGGATTTCTTCGGTAGGATGCGGCGAAGCTTGCGGCGAGCAGCATTGGCATTCTTTATCTCGAGAGGAGTGTGGGATTCAATCCACTGTTCAAGATTGTGTCGGTTGGTTTCTGCATTCTTTTCAGCAGTTTGCCCAAGCTCCTATACACAACATTAGCTTATTTAACCACGGCCAGCCTATTATATAAATTCGGGTACGTACGTCAACATGGAACTGAGATATCTCTTTGAATGCCTTTACCGACTCCGCAAGAGGGCCTTTTCCAGAGGAAAAGATCGCGATTTTCGAGGTTGGTAGAGGTTTGGGAGGTGTCAGCGCAGCCTCCTTGAGGTTCTCCAAGTCCTCCCTTGCTCGGACCTTTGCTTCTTTCTTTTTCTCTTCGGCCCTCTTCTCCTTGTTACTCTTCCCAGGACGGCCGCGCTTTGGGGGAGGAGTAGGTTTCTTAGAAGCCTTCTTCTTCTTCTTTACAGTCTTCTCTGCCTTGGTTTTTGGCTTGGCGGCAGTGGTTGCATACGAATTGCTCAGAGATAACGACCGAAAGAGGCCTTCAATACTGAGCCTTGCCGCGAAAGAGCTGGCGATGACTTCAGTCCGCAGTCCCGAACTGGGTACGTAAAGCACGCGACTATTGAAGCGTCGCACCGCAAATCGCCCGCATTGAGCAAGCTTGAACACCATGATGGCAGCTTAAGACGGCGCTTGCGATCAAAATCCAGGGAATTAACAAACTGTCGGTGGCCTTGTTCTCCTTCGTCTTGCTTCCTGTCTTTGACCCGTCCTTTGAGCTTCGCTATTTTGATATCCAGGGTGTTTGTTTTGGGTTAGAAGGCGCTAAACCTCTTCTGGCTTATTACATAAGCAGTCTAAGCTTATCAAACTTTTTGCTTCTTTTTTATCGATTCCTCAACGTCAACTTAGCAACTTCAAGCTCAACATCCACTTTACAGCCAAAAAGTAGTATTCGCAGCATCGAGGTCGTTTAGACGGCCATGATATCGCCTTGTCTTGACAGTTGGTATTTATTTCAAGTGCTGTCCTTCTGAACCGTCAGTTTGTGGTTCATTCAACTACGGCAAAGAGAAAAGGAATATAAAAAGTTAGATTTCGGCCAGTTGACCATGGCCAGGGATACTCGCTCACCATCACCTGTAGGCAGCACGTATTCTTCGTCGAAACGAAGCCGGAGAGGCGATGATAACTACGACAAGAGCAGACGCCATGATGTGAAGGGGTATCGGAGGTCCCGCAGTCCCGAGGTAAGCTTGTCCTGCCTCCTTTTATGACACAGCTTTATTAACTGTTGCTATTTCCTTGTTTTAGAGACGCCATCGTGACAGAGGCCGGGACCGGGATAGAGACCTTTACCGACATAGAGATCGCTCTGTTGATACTCGAGACTCTCGTGACAATACCTCCTATCGCCCCAGAAGAAGCCGTTCGCGACCTAGATACCGTTCTCGTTCGCGAGAAGATAGTCGTGGCTACCGATATCGAAGCAGGAGCAGGGATAGAGCCTACCGTAGCAGACGAGATGATTCTCGTGATCGGGGTGGTAGACGAAGGGATGGCTCCGCTGACTCCAGACGTGCTTCTCGACGGGATGGGAGTAGGGATCGAGGCACGAGGGAGTCTAGCGGAAAGTCTCGTGAGGTATGTCATACAATACAGGTTGTGTTGTTCACCCAGGGATCCGCTAACTTAGTTCAGGTTTCCAAGCAGGCATCTACTGCATCCCCTGCCCAAACTGATGAACAAAAGAAGGCTGAAAGACTAGCAAAGTTGGAGGCATGGAAGCAGAAACAGGCAGCAGAACGTGAACGAAAACAAAATGAGCTTGCCGCAAGTGGACCAAGAGGTATTCTCGATGAAATTGACAAGAAAGTTGCTTTATCGCGTGGTGTATCCACGACTACCACTTCGACACAGCCGACCGCCAGCTCACATTCTGCTGGAACAGCAAGAGTTAGGGATACAACATCGTCCCCAACTCCCGAGCAACTGAAGAAAACAACCGTGGCTTCTGGTAGTACTAAAGTGTCCGAAGCCTCTACTCTTTCATCTGCAAGTGCTGTGGCTAACAAATCTTCAGTTGGTGCCAGCTCTTCGCCCGGTAAGCACAATCTCTACCTTGCACACCACCGATGAAACTTAAGGCAATTACTGATATTTTATTTAGCTGCTGCACCACTTAAATCATCAGGCAATGTCAGCGGATTTGGCCTAGGGACCAAAAATCTTAGCGACTCAAACAAACTAAGCGTGAAGAGGACGCTCAATTTTGGAGAGGAGGAATCCAAGGGCACAAAACTTTTAAAACTCCCTGACTCGTCCCTAGAAGATATTTCTGCTAACACCACCCCGCAAGATGGTGATGACGATGACGACGATGACACTGTTATGCAAGATGGTGGTACCGAAGAGGAGAATGCCGCTGCTGCAAGGGCCGCTGCAGAACGACGTGAACAGAATCGCGTACAGCCTGAAGTATCATCTGATGAAAACAAACCTGAGGAGCCCCAACCCAAGGAATCTTCCAATGATATCGCCATGACCGACAGCACGGCTGAACCAGAGGCAGAGGAAGAAATTGATCCGCTTGATGCTTTCATGTCGGACTTAAAACAAAGCACATCTACACCGAAGCAGAGTGTCAAACCCTCTAGCTCGAAGCTTCAACAACCTGAAGCAATGTTTGGAGACGAAAATGACATTAACATGGACCCAGTTGAACCAGATGCAGACGATTTTTTCGCGTTAGCTAACAAATCAAAACGTAAAAAAGATATACCCACAGTCAACCATTCAAAAATAAACTACGAGCCGTTTCGAAAGAATTTCTACACCGAGCCTGTTGATCTTGCTGGTCTAAGCGAAGCAGAGGTTGCCAATATACGCCTAGAGCTGGATGGGATAAAAGTCCGAGGCGTCGACGTCCCGACGCCCGTTCAAAAATGGTCTCAATGTGGTCTAGGTGTCCAAACCCTAGATGTTATACGCAAGCTCGGTTATGAAGGACCAACTTCAATTCAGTCTCAGGCAGTTCCAGCAATTATGTCCGGCCGGGATGTAATAGGAGTAGCAAAAACAGGCTCCGGGAAGACCATTGCTTTTCTTCTCCCTATGTTCCGGCATATCAGAGACCAGCGGCCTTTAGAGAACATGGAAGGCCCAATAAGCCTTATCATGACCCCAACTCGAGAGCTTGCCACCCAAATTCATCGGGAATGCAGGCCTTTCTTGAAGGCCTTGAACCTTAGGGCTGTCTGTGCATACGGAGGAGCGCCGATAAAGGACCAAATTGCGGAATTAAAACGGGGCGCGGAAATTATAGTCTGTACTCCGGGCAGAATGATTGATTTGCTTACTGCAAACTCGGGGAGGGTTACAAACTTGCGCAGAGTGACGTATGTGGTCCTTGACGAAGCTGATCGTATGTTTGACATGGGCTTTGAGCCTCAAGTGATGAAAATCCTTGGTAACATTCGGCCCAATCGTCAAACTGTTTTATTCTCCGCCACTTTCCCTCGAAACATGGAAGCGTTGGCCCGAAAGACCCTGTCAAAGCCTATTGAGATTATAGTTGGCGGAAGAAGCGTTGTTGCCCCGGAGATCACCCAAATCGTCGAAGTGCGGAACGATGACGCCAAATTTGTTCGTCTCCTAGAATTACTGGGAAACCTTTACTCTGACGATGAAAATGAAGACGCCCGAACGCTGGTGTTTGTTGATAGGCAAGAAGCAGCGGATCGCTTGCTACGGGATTTAATGCGCAAGGGCTATCCCTGCATGTCGATCCACGGTGGAAAGGATCAAATTGACCGCGATTCAACTATCGATGACTTTAAGGCGGGCATATTCCCAATTCTGGTTGCCACGTCAGTAGCGGCACGAGGACTTGATGTAAAGCAGCTCAAGCTTGTCGTGAATTATGATGCTCCAAACCATCTTGAGGACTATGTTCACCGGGCGGGTCGCACCGGACGGGCAGGTAACACCGGTACGGCAGTTACATTCCTAACTGAAGACCAGGAGCGGTATTCGGTTGATATCTCAAAAGCCCTCAAGCAGAGTGGTCAACCAGTTCCTGAGCCAATTCAGAAAATGGTTAATGCATTCCTGGATAAAGTAAAGGAAGGCAAAGAGAAAGCGAGTGGATCCGGATTTGGAGGTAAAGGACTGGAGCGACTTGACCAAGAACGTGACGCTACTCGTAACCGAGAGCGAAAGACGTATAAAACTGGAGAAGAGGGTGAAGATGAAGATAAGGAGGAAGACAAGAAAGAAAAGGAGGCTGACCTGTTCAGCAGAGCTGCCTCGGCCGTCCAATCTTCCACCGCAACTCCAGCTTTGGGCACACCTGGAGGTGTGGACCTGGACGGGAAAATCACCGTCCATAGGACACAAAAAGATACAAGCTCGTCTGCCGGCAAAAACACCCTTGATAAAGTAGGCTCTGCTGTTGCAGACATCCATGCTCGCCTTAACAAGGCTGGTGTCATGAGATCCGGTGTGCCGATTGATAACAAAGGCCCTGATGCTGGAGCTTTTCATGCCACCCTCGAGATTAATGACTTCCCACGTAAGTTTTTTCATTTCCCCATAAATTTATTTGTACCGATAAGTGAAGGGATAACTAACTATATTATAGAGAAAGCCCGATGGGCTGTTACCAACCGGACCAATGTTGCCAAAATACTGGAAGCAACTGGGACTTCGATCACGACCAAGGGCAGCTTCTACCCAGCAGGAAAGGAACCCCAACCGGGAGAGAATCCGAAACTGTACATTCTTGTCGAGGGTGATACAGAGCTGGTAGTTACCAACGCCATGCGTGAGCTAATGCGGCTATTAAAAGAGGGAACTATTGCCGCAGCTGATAGTGATGCCAGGGCGCCGTCTGGCCGCTACAATGTGGTATAAACTAGCGATTGCCCTCGTGTTTCAACCGCAGAATATCATATTCCGTGTCATCTAAAATAGCATGGGTCATTGTGCTTTCCAACTATATAGGCTAACGATAGTTGAAATCATATCATTATATAATACAACAACGCTGACGAACACAAACGGCTATTGGAAGTAGATACTAGGTATGATTGCCTGCTGCCGATAGCTCTTCAAACTCAGTCGGGGAATCGTTAAAAGGACATTAATATATAGACACGGAAATTGAATCATACGATCATTGAATCATAAACGAAACAGCCGCCAAAACAAAACAAAAGGAAGAAAGAAAGTTCAAATAATACAACAGTAGCCGTAAAATCTAGGGGAAGCCTTCTCTTCGTCCGGAGTAAAGCGGGACAGAGTTCAGTCCCACCGTCGAGATTCCTCAGCACTCTGGGCATCTCTTGCTGCCCTTTCAGCCCGACTTATATCATCTAGTGTATCATTTCTGGACCTTGATTTCTGTGCTGCGAGCTGGGAGCTTAGTTTCCCCTTCCCGGCTGCCGAGTGCTTCGCGGCGCGTTCCTATTGATCAAAGTACACAGGTCAGTCTCGTCTGCGGTCGTTTATTGGTACGGAGTATATACAAGGTGGTAGTGGTAGGCCGAACCTCAGCAGCCCTAGCAGCAGCGCTGCGGGCGTCACCGTCTCCATCTGCATTATTACCGCCACCTCCCAAAACCCTCCCACCTGACGGCTGCCGCTGGGAGGAATTGGTATTCCGTATCAGAGGTGTGCTCGAATTGGCTGGCGTAGGTTTTGTTGACGCTGCCTGTGACCCTAAGACGCGCCCAGGCTGCGCAAACGGGTCCGGTCGATTTGATGATTTAGAGCAAATATTCCCCATTGTGGTAATATAACCGAGCAGCGTGCGGTATGATATAGAGCCTATAATCTGTCAATCGGCGGGGCTTGGTGTATCGGCTGGCCCTTGGTTCAGACACTCTTAAACAGGTTTTGCAGATGCATCCCCGGGGAACTCCCAGCGTTCGTGCTATTGCCCTTTATAGTTAGATGTGCGCGCGGTCTGCTGCTTGTCGCTCGCCCTCCTTAAATCCGTCTGGCCCTCCCTTCTTCCGTGTTTCCGCCTGAGTTTCCTCTCCTCTCGTTTTCGTGTTCTCCTTCGTCGGCTTTTTTGTTTTGCTTGTTCGTCGCTTTTTTTTCGCTGCCTTTTTACGTTTAAACTTCTTTTTAGCGTCGTCTCGCTGAGTCACGCCTGACTAAGCCGCGGGGTCATATGACGAAAGCGCGCGGCTCCCAAGGTCCCCAAATGCGGTAGTCGCTCTTTCCTTTCTTTCGTCGTGCGGCCGCGGCTAAAAAAATAATAACACTCGCAGCGAAAAAAGAAGCGCCCTTTTTCCCGTCGCTCCTTAACGTCCAAATTGCTTCTTCTCGCTGCATATCCGATATATCTGCGAGACACTGGACGATCAGACGTTCCAGTCCTGGATGGAACTCCAATCATTCCCACACAGTCAGCCACAGTCTTGCAGGCCCTTAGCTCGCTAGCCCGGCCAAGTTCTACCAGTCCCTCCGGGCTACGCGCACATTTCCCGAACTACAACCGCCTTCCTATAATTAAGTAAGGACGGACTCGAAGATGGCCGACCAGTTCGACGAGCGCTCATTCTGCTGGGAGTGCTATTGGCCGAACCTGGACACCGACAACAACAACAACACTGCGCTGTCGTCCGGATGCGTCGATGCGAGCTGCTGGAACCAAGCCGACTTCTCGCACCAGTCTTTTGATCTATGTGGTACCGGCACAGAGTGCTGCGACAACGATCAGTGCTCTCCCGGCTGTGCCACCATATGCGACGGGTTTGTGGACTGTGACAAGTCAACAGCCTGCTCCGAGCCTCAGTGCAACGACATGAACTGCAACAACCAGGCAACGGCCTGTTTTGATATGAACTGCGTCACAGAGGGTGAACAATCCCTAAGGTCCCTCGATCAGGGCCACTTCTTCAACCAGGGCATACCGCTCAACTGGGGGTGTCTGGATCTACAAAACACTGCTGCTGCTGCTGCTGCGACACCTACCGTCACAACCTCCGCCGTCAACGATGTCTCCTCCCTACAACATTGCAATCTCGACAACGACAAGCTTCGATCGCACTTTCATTTCCACCACGTTGGATCTATAAACTCGTTGGATATAAATTCAGCTTCAAAGGGACTCGGCAACGGAATCATAGACCCTAAACACTCCCGACCTGTTATTGGAACGCCATGCTCAAACCATGCTGGAAACGTATGGCCCATGGCCAGCACCGCAGGAGATTGCAACAATAACCTAAACAATCATAATAATACCCATCACCCTTACCTTAATCACATTCACCAAAGGGGAAATCTCGACAAAGCTTTCGACATTGTCCAGTGGTCCTCTCAAATGCACCGGCACCGACACGATCCATCCTTTCATTCGCAAACAAGCAGTGCAGGCTTCATACACGATGTCATGACCAATAATTCTACTGTTTCCACCCGTTCCACTCCTGGTCTAAGCCTAGAGTCAAGCCCAATGACTGCTCTAACAAGTCGAGAAGTTAGCATACAGTCGATGGACTATAGCGGTGATGAGCTGCATATTTGCAAGTGGGTTGCAAATGGTGACTCAGGGCTTGTATGCGGTATCACCTTTCCGGACGCAAAATCTCTTCAGGAACATCTTGTCCAGGAACACGCCAACCAGACTGAAGGCGCTAAGGGAACCGGGCATTATTGCTGCTGGGAAGGCTGCCATCGTCCACATGAGCCTTTTTCACAAAAATCAAAACTCCAAGGCCACTACCTCACACATAGCAATTGTATGCAGTTATCCCATATCCTCTCGAATCCAAACCACCCATGTATCATGTCTAACTATTTTTTACAGATAAAAACTTCCAATGCTCTATATGTGGGAAATCATTTGCACGACAAGCGACCCTGGAGAGGCATGAACGCAGCCACCGGGGAGATAAACCGTATAAGTGCAAGATATGTGGAAAAGCTTTTACGGATAGCAGTGAACTTAGTAAGTTATCCCTGTTCCATGACCACGAGAAATATCCCGGAGAACACGAAGATACTAACAGGGATTAGAAACTCACAGGAGAATACACACGGGAGAGAAACCGTTCAAGTGTAAACATCCTGGCTGCACTTTTGAAACTGGCGATGTAAGTTACATATTTCCCACCCACCCTTTCCTTTGCTGCTTGTCACTAACTTTGTTCGATGATAGTCATCCAATATGTCAAGCCATAAATTAAGTAAGTGATATTACGATGAACCATGGTGAATCAGCTCCTAACAATGGTATTTTCTTCTAGCACATGGAGAACGACGACACAAATGCCCATTCCCTGGATGCTCCAAAAGTTTTACTAGACCAGGTATTATCCCCATATTTTACATTTATATCCTTCATTTACTAACCCGGTATCTAGATCAATTAAAAAGACATGCAAAGACCGCTCACAAAGACGACCTTTTTTCACTGCAGCGGATGGCTAGTCCGGTCACTCATAGCCTACCCGTAATATAGAACACTGTTTATAGAATTTTTGTGGGATAATTTGCCTTTTGCTTATGCGTTTTCACCCCCTCCGCATTATTTACGGACTTGAATCAAATCCCAGCCCGAATAGACCAGCATCTCACGATGGGTCAGGCCGCTGGTCGATCCCGGACGGTCCACAGGACGATCCGACAGCATCATGCTACACACCAAGCCAGATCGGGGAATCATGACGGGGATTTCTCGGGGGAACTGGCATCTACGATATAATGGCTACATTTTACGATTTTGTTGGAGTCTGGGGGCATGCTTGCTGTTTGGAGAAATCATAATACGTCAGTGACTTGATATCCAGGCTGAATAGTTGTTGCTCATCCGTGCAGTAAATTTACTGAGCGATGCAGATGGTCTTTCGACCGGGCTAATAGTACATTAGCTTTGAATACTTCAAATGAGGAACTTTCGCCATATATCACACCTACTATCGTTCAGCCTTGATTTGCATCATACACAGACCCTCAAAGGGCAATATCACTATCTGGCCCACATCTTAGCTTACAAACGAGTTATCTACTCTTACGCCCCATAATCGACCGAGGTATGTATAACGAAGTCACTCGTGCTGAGCACTCTCTTCTAGATTTTTAACCGCATTCTCTATCTCCCTTATCCTATGACCAACTCTTCTCTTTATTTCCGCTCGGACATCCGCGGGAATATTGGTCGGGTCGTAAGATGTGGAACGCACTTCTGCAACCCCAGTACGGTTCTCCCCATCCTTTGACTCGATATCTTCTGGCGGTGGGTTGTTCTCGGCATAAGCACCATAGGCATGGTTAAGATCGTCAAAAGCTTCGCGCATGGATATACGGTCCGATGCAGCATATATCGTGGCCGCGGCAGTAGACTCAGCCGCTATCTCTAACTAATTTCAATACTACCGTTAGATTGATCAGATAGCGCATACCGAGGGAATTAAACAGCGTGACTGTATGTACAGTTGTGTTCCCCGCTGTATCCAGAAAACAGGGACTCCAAGAAGTTCTAGTTCATACCTCATCCTTGGCGATTGCGTATCTATATAATATAGTATTAGTTAATTAAAATGCCCCAGACTAGATGGTGGTTCGGATAGTCCACTTCAGGTCCTCTATCTCTTGAATATAATCATCCACCGTCACTTTTTTCGATGACTGGCTCGTTGAATAACTCCGGTCATATGACACTGGAGACGAGTGTCTGTGGACACTGGCAGTCATCGGACCTGAATTCAGGAGCTTGTGACGAGGACTGTTTGTTGATCCAGGCCAGCATATCGGGACGTACGCCAAAGGCCTACCGGTGACATCACCGCGGGGTGAATATAGCTGCCGCTTTTGTGGTATATTTGCAATGCATGCCCCATCTGTATCCAGTCGACGGACGGACGGAATTTTCGACAGTCTGGTAGTGGTTCTCAACCTACAACCTTGTCGTGGAATAGGTAGCATTATGGTGGTCGGACGTTCTGCACAAGGCAGATGTTTTGCTGCAACTTGACCGTCACCAATACGAGGTTGCCTTGAGAAGTTGTGGGCTATCGAATCACAGTAAGCATCCGGTGTAGCTAGAAAGTGCAAATAGAGTTTCACCTGTATCAGAAAATACAATCTCCGGCTTAATGATTTAAATCGTAGTTAGATAGTTCGCTGATAGTAACTGTTGTCTGGCTCCCTTACTGGATGAAAAGTTGTTCGGAGATGAAGTGACGTCGCAAGTGAGTTATCTCTAAAGAAAAATAAACTTTCCTCGTCCAAGGTCAATAAGCGCCAGTTGCTTGCTTAATGCGGCTAATAATAATGACCGCCTGGTTCAAGGCCATGATTTTCGGTGACTAGAAAAATAATCACAAAAGAAAGATTCATAGCCAGTTAGTTACCTCTAGGCTGGAAAGGATGTTTAGGCTTGTGAATTTCGCATAACCTCCTTGAAAGCAATACGCAGAGTGCCGCAAGAGAGATAGGTCATGCCACTTGCCACTATATCCAGCCAGTATCATTCTATATATAATTATTGTATAAAATTGAGTATCGCAAGGCGAGAAATGTGATCCGTTCATCTCAACATGGAGATGAGCACTGTGCCGTCAGATGTACGGTTTTTACCTCAGGTTTACAGCGGCGCAAATCCCCGAACGGCTATTGAGTGTTATCGCAATAATATGTTGACCGTGGAGCCAGAGCACACACGCTCGTAAAGGCTATCAGTTCCCCTTGGGTAGTCATTTGTTTCATTGCTCTAGTTATAATTACGTGGCTGAGATTTTTGAAATTCGTATGGACATTCAGGATCTAGAGGTTATCGTATTAGATCGTATCTAGCTACTCGCTTTTTGGGTTCATATCAGCTGTGGAGTGTCTAAGACTCAGAGCCTGGGATATCATGTTAATCATAAGTTTGGAAATCATCATGGTTCATTCAACATATCCGAAAATAATTTTGACTGGGACAAAAAGAAATCACAAAAAATTTACCAAACAATCATCATAAGCATATACTCGTAAATATGTCGTAACCAAAACAATGTGCAAAACAGTTCAACTATATCATTAGAGCTAGTACCGGTCGTGATGGCGTCTTGTGTGGCGAGGTCTGTCGGAGTACTCATATTCGTACTCAGATGGAGGGCTGCTATACCGACTTCGGTGTCGCCGATGGCTGTTGCCATGGCCACTGTCACGGCCTCGCTCGTCTAACCCCAGAGTAGCCATTCCTTTGGCAACATAGTCGGTCAAACTCTTGCTTCGCTTCCTGTTCGATCGCCCAGATCTGCCTTGCCGGCCATCATCACTGTAATAATCGTGCCTTCCAGACTCACGAGATCTAGATTGATAATGTTCGAAAGCCTTCTTGCCAGCAGCAGCAAGTAGTGCTGCAGTGGCACCTGTGTTAGCCCTTCCATGGCTTTCTGAGTGTGAACGGTGTCGTCCCGACTCTCCTCCAACTAGGTGGCTGGTCGCAAGGCCCGCCAGAGTCGACTCTAGAATATGCCTCTTGGTAGATTTGCTAGCGCCCCCGCGGTCAAGCACTTTTTCGGTACCTCCAGCGCTGGCAACGGCAGCAAGGACACGCTTCCCCTTCTCACCAGTCCAATCTCCCGGGTCGTTGCGGGCACGATACGCTTCTAGTACTCCTGCAGTCAAGGCGGCGGTAATAGCGTTCTGTAGGGCCTTGTTTGGATCATCTCTATAGCCATGAGCCCGAGGGTCTAATGAGGAACTCCTATTGTGATTTCTGCCACGGCTTGAGTCTTGACGGCGGTCATCGTAATCGTAACGATGGTTGTCATAACCCCGATGATGATCATGACCCCTACGGTCTCTGTGGTCATCGCCGTATTCGTAGCGACGGTGTTGCCCGCGGTCGCCCTGTTTGCGAGACCCATCCATGGCTCCCATGAAGCCAAGAGCCTCTAAGGCGTGATCACCAAGCGACTTCCGTGGGCGTAAGGGGCTGGGTGACCGTGATGGAGGCGACACTGAGTAGCGCGACGAAGTTTTATCTATCTTTAATGTTAGCATGGAGGTTCCTGGAAGAAAAACCGTGATGATTTCTACGTTGGAACGCCTCGTGGAGATGAAAGATAGGGTAACGTACGGCGATGTTTGCCACGGCGAGGCTCCTCATCGTATTCGTCATATCTGCCTCTTCCGCGATGCCTGCCTTCTCCTCCAGTAGAGTAAGATCGCCTATGTCGTCCGCTTTCTTTTGGTCTGGGTTCACCGTAGGGTGCACCTTTACCCTGACCGGGCGGATAGTAGCCAGGACCATAGCCTTGACCGGGCACGGGCTGCCCCGCGGGAGGGGGTCCATGATGCCTTGACGAAGCCCTGTTATAGGGGTGGTTGTTGTAGTAGTCGGCTGCCATGGGATAGGTGTCGTCGCGAGCTTGCTGTTATCGGTTATGCTAGAACTGATGGGTTCGGCGTGCGAGAGTCCATCAACAACGGCTTTATATCACCACCAGGCGCCAGTGACGTATGAAGTGGGTGATTGTGGCTTGGTTTTAATCATGGAGAGACGGAAGCAATAATTAATACAACGCAGGCTCAGTGCAGGTCACGTTTTGCTTGGCATATGACATCATCAGCAGGGGTGGCCCGTGTAACCCGAACCCTAACTCAGTTCCGGCGGGCCGGGTCCATGGTTCAGGAATAGCTTATCGTCAGGGGCAGGATATTTAGATAGAGAGCGATCCACCGATCGTGAGTGTGAAAAATGCTGTTTTGACTCCTGTCTATAGCCTAGTGTTTATATTCCTGGTACTTCCATGAACAGGGCTTGAAAATTGTGAAAAGGGAAAAAGAGGCAAAGTTAAATACATCCTGAACCGATTCTGAAAGAGAACGCTGTAAGAAATGAAAAGTAGAATAATAGAAGGTAAGTCTCATCTCCTCGATATGTGTCTGCTGCTATAGCTTGACTTGGTCGATGCAATTGCCAGTGAGTCCAGTCCCGAGGAAATGCTGTCAGAGCGGTACGCCGGGGAACGCGGCCTTCTTTCATCCTCTGCATCTTGCGGATCTGGGAGCTCTCGGGATAGGTATCGAGGAGAAGCCTCATAGCTAGTAGCGGAGCGACTTGAGTGTCGGCGAGATTGGGAATGTCGCGGGTCAGTCGGCGCTTCTGTATCATAGGCAGGGAAGTATGCGGTAGTTGAGCCGGGAGACTGGGAGTATGCGGTGTCGGAAATATTCTGATCATGCCCGTCAATACCAACATCAATGCCTGATTCGCGATGAGTCCTTTGGTGCTGCTTCATGTTGTCTTTCCTAGTAAATGCCTTATTGCACACCGGGCAGT
The DNA here is from genome assembly GCF_000151505.1 of Trichophyton verrucosum HKI 0517. Classification (NCBI taxonomy): domain Eukaryota; kingdom Fungi; phylum Ascomycota; class Eurotiomycetes; order Onygenales; family Arthrodermataceae; genus Trichophyton; species Trichophyton verrucosum. Next base: position 121,944 of record NW_003315554.1, read on the forward strand.
GGACTCGTTTTTCACCAGTGTGCTTTTTGCCGTGCCTTGCGGCGTGGCCCGAGGTCGTGAACGTAGCGGAGCATCCATGGGAGGCTGCATATGGACAGGCATGCTTATTCTTTTTAGTTGTGGGAGGTGCCGCATACTCTGTAAAGTTACTGTGACTTGATTGTGGTGACACTCTTTCTCGTTCTCCTGTCTGATGCTCATGCTGAATAGGCCCCCCTTCTTCGAGGTCATATCCATAGGGTAGGTTATGTGGCATGACAAACTGAGGAGGCGAGGAGCAGTGAGGCGGTGGTCCGTAAGAGTAATAATGCGACTCAGAAGACGACGACATGTCCTTCCATTGTGGCCGGCTATCTCCATGGCGAAGGTTGGCCGACTCCGGGTTTCCCTTTACTGATGCCGGCCACCCATGAAATTGTGAAGAGTGGCCAGTTGGCTCTTGCCTGGATTTAGATGATCTCGAAGGCCGAACCGCAAAAGAGGGGTTGTCGTCATTGTTCAATATTGAAACCATCCTTTGTTTCTCGGGAACTCTAGACATAATGTCCGCCGTCGATAAGGATGATTGGATATTAGAGCTCGCTAGCAGAGAGAAAGAATGAAGTCTCAGAATGACAAGCAAGTATGTTATCTCCTTTAGCGTCTGTCTTCGCCGCGATATAGTTTGGAAAAAACAAAGGGGTGAAAAGGCGTTTGGCAGAAGCTGTGGTATATAAATGGTCCGTAAGAGCTCCGACAGGGGCTTCCGCAGGGTCAAATATCGGCGTAGTCGACTATACGAACGTCAGCCTTGTATAGGTATTACAAGGCGGCTACTTCCGGTAGAGGAAGCCAAAATATCGATATGGCCGAAGGATGGTGAATGTGGGGTGGCCCGACAAGTCACAAGCTTCGCGTAAGTGTAGGAATTGAGGCTTATACGTAAGCTCTTAACCGACGGTGGGGGTTATGCCTATTAGCTTTATTAAGAGAAGCCTTTCTCTTCTTTCCCCAGCTTCTTTCGGTGCAGGTTGGGGGAATAATGAGAATATAGACAGGTGTTATGGCGTTCACTCTGGTATAAAAGAGAAAAGGAGGCAGGATGCATATATGTATGTATAGCCCAAGCCAGCGGGTAAAGCTTTTTGTGGATGTATACTGCACGGAGGAACGAAAGGCCTGGGGGAAAGAAATAAGCATCAGCCTTTATGTTAAAGGCGGTTTGACGACCTGAGATTCCAGTATGATAAGCCTGGGGTGAAGTTTCAAGCCGACGGGGTAGAGGTTATGTTCTCTTTTTCTTATACGGAGTAACCCTTTGCCAATAGCACATGGAAACTGCAAGTAAAAGAAATCAAAATAACATAAACGATATGCAAATAATATTACACCTTTGCATATATTTTGCAAAGACGAATTTAGACCTAAAGGTGCTGAAGCTCCTGGCCCCCCCACCTCACGGACTTCCCTACTTGCTGAACCCGAACCGAAATAGTGACGTTACATGCACGTTTGCGGTGATTCAGGTTCATGATAACCCAATCTGGAGGCCCGGGCCGCATTATGAGAGCGGATGGGAAGAGACCTCCCACGCTCTATTCCCAAAACTGGGGCCAACAGGAGGGAGAAACGGGCCCTAGTGCGAAATCTTTGACCGGTATTCCGTATTTGGAAGAGGTTAGAGATTTCCAGGGTCCGGTCGTAACTCTTTTGGACTTGGTATACGTGATCCCTGGAGCGAGGGCCAAGGGTAGTGATCCCACAGGCCAGCAGAATCAGTAATACTGGGGGCGCCTGAGAGCCCAAGAGGAGCTTGTGCACCCACCAGGTGCATCACAGTCAACTAGATCCGAGCCAGCTTGCTGCATTGACCGTATACAGAGCAGTCTTGGGAAGAAGGCGGTCCGGGTCAATGTAAATCGCTACCAGATATAAATATTTTCTGGCCCCCTTTGCTAAGGGAAAAAGCAAATACAGACAGTAAAAGCAAGACGAGTCAAGGATGTTTTTTGTACCTCCTTTGTCATGGTGGACCCAGCACTCGAGGCTGGATATGTTCTCTTTTTGCTTGCCTTTTCTTTTTTTCGGCTTCTTGTTCTGCTTCTTCGTCTTGCTTTTTCCAAGATCCCTTGCCTGGGCTCTCGGGGGTTCCTGTTGGTAGGGTTGGTCGAGCTGAACGAGCTTGGTCCATTCCCTGATACCCCGGTCCATAGTTGTGGGATGGGATGTTCTGGTTAGCGGTAGATGCTTGTAGCCGTCCAGGGTCCTGGACATCTGATTGCATAACGGCGCAGCTACGCCGTCTCGAGAACTGTATCTGCGCATGGCTCGAGGGAGTATAGGTGGATAAAATGGAAAAGTGAAAAATATAAATCCTCCTTTCTCTAAAAAAAAAAAAAAAGCGCTGATTGACTGACTGCATAAGATAGCGAGCTTCCCATGTGTGATTCGTCTTCTTGTCTGCGCCATCCACGTTTCAGACACATGGTCAGTCTGAGCCAACAGGTCCGGGTTGCACCATGGCAAATAAGTAAATATGGCGGTTTTAAGTGGCGTAAAGTGCGCCTTCGAGATACTATTGGGCGCGGTCGAGAATCCCTAGGCAAACAAGCGTAGTGCGGAAGGGTGAGTGACCGCTTCTCCGTGACAGAGGATGAGGAGGGTTCAAAGGGATCACCGAGGACAAGGCAGTGGGATCTCTAGTTTGGCACTCGGCCCCCAAACTTGAGCAAGGGCCATCTTGGTGCTGGTGGCCTAGCCGATGTTGAAGCTGAACATCAGCCCTGTCTGCTCACTAACCTCGCTCCGCCATGTATGCATATATACTCCGTACACGTCAACGTATATATGTAGGGAGCGGAATCGTTGACGGTACCTCTGCTCTCGTCCCTGTAGCATCCAGGTCGCTTCTCGCGGACCGAACGGTTGAAAGGCCAGTCGAACGAGCAGGGAGCATGGAAGTGCCTACAAGAGACTGTGCAACGGAGGCGTTTTTGGCGAAGACCCCATCAGTACTCCGTACAGAACACCCTTTTGCCTTCGTCCAATATCTCGGCAACAGAAATCAGATGGATATTCAACTTTAGCGAGTCTCGGATTGAGGCGTCCTTTGAAGACACGATGGATGACCCGTCTTTGTTTTTTTGAGGTTGCTTTCTTTTCTCTCTTGCCCATCTCTTAGTCCCTCTCCTTCATCCGCGCCCAATGGACGATATCAGATGCACCCCCTGATTTTAAACGCGGCCAAAGATATTAAGGACGAGAGAGCCGACTCGAGCTGTCTAAGCCCAGTTTCATCACGAGAATGTCCCGTAGCAAATATTCTCTCGGCCCTCGGCTCCATGGCTGCCGGCTGCCTGTTTGCCTGTCTCGCCAGCTGTCGACGAGGGCATTGCCATCCTGTCTGGAAAGACACCATGCTTGTATGGACGAGATCCCGCCACTCGACATTCAGCACTGCCCGGACCGGGAGGACGATCTTGTCGCCCAAGACGGCCCATTATTAGCTAACCGCACGACTCCCTACGCTTTCTCATGCAAGCAGCTCGGGGAGACGCCTACTTTCCGATAGGACTTCACCCATCCCATTCGCGCCTCGTCCATGTCCCCAAAGTGAAAGCTAATGCGATGTCATTAATCCCCTGCGGCATAACTTCCTGGCTCACGCATAAACGCATGATCATTTGAGCCCTTCCTCATCTCAGGCGGTTGGACAGATTGCTGGCTAATTTTCTCATGCAAAGGCTAGTTGGAATATTCTCCACCGAGAAACGCAGGAAACCGCATAGTTAACTATTGTAACTAACAAGCTTGTCAGCTAGCTAGCTAGCTAGCTAGTTAGTTAACTAGTTAAGGGGTGTTCGCTGTCTTATACGCGAAGGATGGGAATGCTTGGGGAAACAAATTTGACGGGGTGTCTCGGTGAAATTAACGTATCTGTCTGGAGAAATGCAATGACACCCTAGGGCGTTTCTTGGATCAGGCGCCGGCGTAAAAGATCAGAGCAATCCCTGGCGAGATGTGGGATCGTTTTACGCTGTACAGATGTACTTATAAGCATAACTAACTCGGACGGAAGATTTCCAGAACTGATCGTGCAGATGTGGACCCCGAAAAGCTCCAATCTAAGGGCGTCCACAATTATATATATACATGCGTATGTACGGTGTAAGTATGTCGAATTATGCTATGCCAGTGTCTGGTCAGTTATGGGAGGCCGTCTTGGGTGTATATACCCTGGCAATCAACATTAATTTGGCATGCTTGTAGCCCGGCGTAATCTAAAACCCTTGAACAGCAAGGGTTAGGCATCCCTTCCCAGTGACTGTCTCTCCATATTAAACGTATGAGCTGGCATGGACAAGACGGAGTGACGCGGGAGCCGCATAACTGGGCAAACAGGTCAGTAGTTATCCTCTCTTTCTCTGTCCTGGGTCCCTTTGAGTGTCTGCTTACTTCCTGGCAGGTAGGGAACAGCGCCGAGATCGAACCAGGTTCAATATATTAACTGCATCAGCGACAACCGGCAGCCTCTGCCCGGTCACTAGCTAGTCAATAGTGTGTGGTATCAAACTCGAACACCTTATATGCCACTGTGTTAGGAGGCTCGCTGTGTGGATGTTCCAGGGACGCTCCACAAACCAACAGAGCGGGATGGTAGCGCGCTTCCAGTGCCAATAATAAATAAAAAAACAGCGTAGAGATTGGTCCGGAGAGAAGTAACTAGTTAAGGAACAGCCAACAGTTTTATCCCTGTACAGCGTTGATTGAAACCCTGCGAGTGCTGTCTAGCAGGCAAGGCAGGGTCTTCAGGGGCTTCTCTCCCCTTTTTTGTCGGCGCAGTTAGCCTATTGACTGCTAGGATAGTTATACTCCGTACCTCAACAGGAGCAGAAGTCGCTAGACACCTTCACTTTGACCTAATAAGACGCCTGCCTGATCGTCTGCGTGGGGATCTGCTCGTAGGCTCCTTGGAAGCTGTGTGTACTTTCATGCACTTATATTTAGCACACCATTTAGCCCCCAACCACAGTCAAAGTGCAAAAAAGCGAAGACAAATGAGACGCCTTATTTGTCAATCAATCAAGGAATGACATTCCCCGGAGAGATATCTTCCTTTCCTTTTTCCATACAAATCGAATGCCTCAGGTACTGCGGTGTGGCAGGGTTATCAATAATGGTATCAACATGCACGGCTATGTGGCAGTCTTTACGCAGAGAGGGCGGTAGTGGCCTCTCTGTTCTTGCTGCCGTGCATTTATCCCACCTGTGTACGCATATGTGTATGTAGGTGTCGGCGTCTTCTTGTGTTTTGCATGAAAAATAGTGAGGCAAATGCTAACAGTTGGGAGCCCCTGAACCGTTGGCATCCGGCATGACTCCCACTATCCGCTTCCCGTAGACATTTCAGGAACCCACTTTTTCGATACTCCAGATCACCTCGTGTCTCAAAGGTTTTTTCAAAACTAAAAGCTCAAAAGGGTTGGCGTTGACTCGGCCTCCATAAGGCTGTATGTATGATAGTACCCAAAATACGGCACTGGGGTAGGCAGATGGTAGATGCCTAACGAGTCATCACGGCCGAAGTTACAACATGACAAGGCTACTTGGCCATGGGACGATGAATGCTGAGGAACGATGAGTATATTACTGCAGGGCAGCCCGTAAATACATACAATGAGGAGAATGAAAACTAGTGAAGGGACGGATGTTGCTGATATGCCAGGCAAGCAAACAGGGTATGGTATAAATAACAGGTAACAGGTGAAAAGAAGAATAAGACGAATAATAATAAGAAAAGAAAAGAAGACAGGAAATTGTAAAGGACCAGATCCAACGCATTAATCCAGCCAACAAAAACTGTTCAACAGCCATCAATCATGAGTGGAATCCTGCCCTTGGAAGTGGCTCAGATCGGGTATTATATTACATGCATGCATGTTGTTAGAGCCAAAGTAAAGGGGAAACAGAAGGAAATCAAAGAAAAGGGGGTCAAACGACTGGTGCCGCGCGCGACGGTAAAAAGATATACACGAAAGTAAATATTGAGGGCCCAAAGGTAGTGGGACTCAAGAGTGAGAATCAGTCCATATAAACCGGATCGCAGAACCATGGTTTTTTTCAGGTCGAAAGCCAAGAGAGGAAAAGAAAACAAAATATGAAATGGGAACGGGGCATGTACAATGGAAGTTGAAAAAAGGTGATAGCCAAGAGGGTCCCCTACCTCGAGGGTCGATAGGGTGATCAGAGTCCGAAATTGGACGGCTTCCGCCCCCATAGATGCAGGTTATACGAAAAAGGATGTCGAAACGAACGTTATCCGGCCCCATTTCAGGGTATACCAGAACTGGATCGATACTTTTTGCCCGAACAACCGTCCCAATCGGGAGCGTTGAGCAGGCAAAAGCAGAGAGCCTGCAGGCGAAAACCTGGCCCCAGTTGTTGGCCCCAATCCCAATCTGGTAATTGCAGAGTTCTTCGGTATTGACGCGTCAAAGGGTGTGTATGTGCGTCCAAAAGAGACACAAACGGTTGAGGGGTCTTTATCTGTTGTTTCCAATGTTGAGCCAACTGATATCTGAGCTAAGTATTCCCCTGCTCGCTGAACGGGTATTACGCCCGTAATATGAGGAGGGAGCACGACTTTCAGGATGCATTGGATTCAGATATCGGTCCGGACCCCCAGCATACGGAGGACCCGGGTTATCGTAGTATACACTGTTCGAGTAGTTACTGCTGGGCACCCGGGGCTCTCTCGAAACCCTGCCCCAGCGGTCCACGTCATGGGTACTGCCAGGGGCACCTGTCGAAAATGCATCACTCTTTGTGTCCCTTAAAGTGTCCCTCCCTGTGTCTCTTCGGTCATCATAGAAGTCGTCCGAGTTGATGCTAATCGAGTCTGCACTGGATATCTTGGCAGCCATACCTTGATGCTGTGTGAATGGCCATTTGGGAGGGGTTTCAGTGCTAGGGCTACCACTTGAAACCATTCCTAGGGGCTGTGGTCCGCCAAATCTCAGGGGTGGTACCTCAGCTGATACGTGAGGCCATCCGCTGCCTCTGTAGTCTGATTGGTAGTCTGACTTGTAATCCGACTTGGAGTATTTAGAGTCAACGGAGGAGGCACGGGATTTTATCGATCCATTGTCCTTGTCACGCTGGAAGTACTTGCTCCAACCCTCATCCGTCAGCCTATCGTCAGCCTCACTTTGCCTATGATCAACAACTGCCCCAAAAACAGGTTTATTAGTTGAAACTGGAGGATAAACATCACTATCAGGCCGTTCCTCTTGAGTTGTTTCCATAGCCCGAAGTGGGCTTGGACTTTTCTCGGATATAGGCATACCCCTGGTTGGCGGTGGCGCCGGCGGTTTTGGGTTTAAGGATGCCCGGGAATAATCGTCGACTTGACCGGCGACATATGCCCAGGAATCGGTTGAAGGAACGGGACCTCTTGCAATCGGTTGTATTGATCGTGTAAGAGGTTCCACACCAGCGTCCTGGAAGCTGAACCTATCCTTATCGTCTGAATTCATGTGCTTTTCCTTAGCATGTTGGCAGTATAAGCTGGTCCGCCGCCTCCATGCAAGGACAAGTAGGATGATTATGATTATGGCCCCAATACCTAAGAGAGTACCCAGGGTGGCACCAATTATGGTTAAGGTACGACCATCTGGAGGGACAACGTCATCAACTCGGTCGCTGGAGGTAGAAGAGGTTTCTGTTTCGGTTGGATGTGGCGTGAATGTGGGCGCAGACGTAATCGTGGGCGTTGATGTGCTGCTAATGACGGTCATGGAAGAGGAAGTCATCGTTGAGGAAGAGGCTGAAGAGGTGGTAGAGACAGAAAAGAAATCCTTGATATCCAACCAAGCATTATCATCCTGATTGAAGATGACAATGGGTTCTTCATTGCTTCCACCAGAGATTACTACTCTATTATTATATCCCGGGTCAGCTGCAACGGAGGCTCCAGTACGGGATCCGGTAGGAGCTAAGGTAGAATTATAAGCAGGGTATGAGTCTCGTTTCTGTATAGTCGAATGGACATGGCCATGATGCCGGGAATGAATGGACCGCCTGTGAGGAGCGCCCGGTTGGACCAAGCTATCCGTGCGGACAGTGACTGGGGATGCCGCTAAATCAAAAACCTGCAGGGCCATGTTTCCATCTATGTAAGGGTTTGCGATAATGGGGGTATTAGTCGGGTCAGTAATTGGACTCTCCAAAACGTGGTCAAACATATGCCATGCATTGTCCTTGAATTCGTAGACTTTGTTATCCCCACTGCCTGCGACAAGTAGTACAGAGTCCTTTCCCCAGGGTAGAAGCACGGGTTTCGTAGATGGCGCGACGGGTCCACCGCGAGACTCGATGTGATATAGATTGGAATTCATAGAGATCATGAACGTTTCCGTTGACGGGGTAGGATTCCCATTCGTAGAGCCGGCGAAAACGAGGATGGACGATTGAGACTCGATGAAGACTGCATCGTGGTCGAGTCTGTTTTTCATATTGTTCCCATCTAGGGGCGGGAATTTCCATTTCTTATCTAAAAACGAGTAGCTCTGAACGCCGAGATAGTCATCCGGACCACCAGTACCGCCGACAACGTAAAAGGCTGGGTTATTCATGTCTCCATCAGTCGGACCTTTAAAGCAAGATGCTCCGGTCACAGACCTGCCCGTTTCTAGCTTGCTCCACTTCGCATTTGGTTCCAGGGCAAGTGACATAAAGCCAGCTGGTGAGTAGACATAGAGGACATTTTGGTGTATGAGGGAACAGTGGTCTTTGAGCTCGAATGGAGGTTTCGGGGACGGCATGACTGTGGGCCGTTTAAAGATCGATAAAGGTCGCCGTTTGACTGACGGCGGCGATAAGGAGAAAAGGGACAAGACCCGTTATATCAACAGCGCCAGCCAGAAAGTCTCTAGAAACATTCTACCGCTAGCTAGAATGGTAGATGTACAAAAAAAAGTTGAGCGAAGAGTAAGTGTCCTACCAGAGGTACCCCGTACCGCGTCAGACAAACGGACAAATGGCCAGTCGTGGTGCCTGCATCCAGAGAGGACTTCTGCTGGTCTGTCCGTCTGTCTGAGCCTGAGAGACAAGGCAGAGAAAGGTCGATAAGATAGACGATAGCTTGTGCTTCTCCAGACAAAAACCCGGGGCTGAATCTGCACTTCACCAAGCGTCACTCCGTTGAACCGAGCTCGAAACTCGCAGCCTCGTCCTCCGTCTCGACGACGGAAAATAGAAGACCGATATGATCTGTCCTGCTCGTCGAGAGAAATATTGAACGCACGAAAGAACAGGTCAACGGCTCACAAAGCCAGTAAACCTGGAAATCAAAAAGGAATGAATGTATACACCAGAAGGTAAAGAAAAAAGAGAGAAAGGGGAAAAGAACGGCTAACAGCACAGCTTTGCAAGCCGGAGGAGAGGGAAGAAGGAGAAATAGGGAGATAGATCTCTGCTCGAAGGATGAAGGGAAGAACGGACGATGAGACCAGGGGCAGAGATGGGATGTCTCATGCCGCGACGCTTATCCCGGTTGCAATGGAGAGCAGCCGTGCCTGAAACCGACGATGGATAATAACACTAATCAAACGCCCGTCCCTGGGCCGTATTGGGGCCGTATCAGGGTGCGTACAGCCGATACACAGACGCCAGGTTGATAATGGCTCCGTCCAACCAGAGCGCAGGAGCAGGGGTACCTCCGGGCCGTAGAGTGGGGCTCTCCTAGACTCTCCGCCAATGGAAGTCTGGGAAGCCCAGGATGGTCCCTTCCCCAAAGCCCCTGCCAAGCCACTCCCGGTAAATTACATACGAGCGCTTTCGTGCTTTTCCCCATGTATGCTGGTTTTTGATTTTTCTGGTGATCGATCGCTTGTTTCTTGTATATAAAGGTCGCACTGGGATGGCCAGTTTTTTTTTGGAGTGCCCGGAACTCTGGAGAAAAAGGGGGGAGGGGGAGAGTAGGATACAGAGTATACGCTGCTGATAAACGGTGGATGGTGGATGATAAAGAGAAAGAAAAGAGGTTTCTCGTTGTACGGAGTACTGTCTAACTCTGGGTTTGCTGCTGCTGCTGCTGCTGCTGCTGCTGTTCCTTCCACCGGCGTGCTGTGGACAACAGGTTCGATATCATTGCAGTCGACTCGTCGTCCGCTGGGAAGATATAGTCTATGTACTCTTCGAACCTGTCGTCGTCCACCTTGCGCTTCTTCTTCACCTTTCTGGGCATCTGCTTCTCGATGCTATTAATATCGTCGGGGGATCCGTGAGTGTGTTCAAATGCTTTCCAGGCATTGAGAAGTGCGACACGCTAGTTCATTTTGTCAGCAGGTGACCACATAGAGGAGATGATGATGTAAAAATAGCAAGGTTGGGAACTGACCTCTTCTCTCATGTCCTTCTCCTTCATGACCCGGTTAGCCCGCTCGAAGACCTTCCTAGCTCGGCTCTTCGCTTCCTCAGACACCGGCCGCTCTTCATTCTCATCTTCTTCCTCATCACCTTCTGGAATATTGATCTCGAACCGAGCATAGTTGATCCAGACCTTGACGTGGTCGGTCTTCTTGAGTAGTCGCTCATACAGGTTCCTGGTGCGCTCGTACTCTTCCTCGTACTCCTCGAAGTCGATGTACGCCTTCCAAAGTAATTCCGGCATGTCAAGTGCCGTCTGGTTTATACCTAACTCATAAATAGCTCTAGCACGCTCCACATCATCTAGACCCCTTTCTAGCTCGGCAAACTTGATCCATGATTCACTTTGAGATGGATTCCACTGGATCTGTTTCTCGAATAGCTTTCGGCATCGGGAAAACTCAAACAACTTCCGCTCAATATCGATGTAACCCCTAAAGAGCTTGTCCTTAGGGCACATTCCGATGGCTTGTCCTAGTGTCTTCCGTGCTAGCACTAGGTCAAGCTGCCGAATCTCGAACTCAGCTTTCAGGAGCCATATCTTTGCAAACGTAAACTTCTTGTGTGGGATCAGTTTCAGGCATTCTGTGTATATCTGCCGCGCACGCTCGGCATCTTCATTCTCCATCTCCTCCCACACAGCATAGAAGATCCAGAGGTAGATGTAGCGCCGCCAATGCCGCTTTTCCTGTGATGGTGGTATCTGAGCAATTGCTCTTTCATACGTCTCTCGAATCCGGTCTACATCGCCGGACGTCTCCTCGAGCCGTGTGAGGTCAAACCATAGATCATAGTTCTTTGGATTTTCTTTGAGCTGTTCTTCATACTGGACTCTCCGCTTAGACAGGATCACGTCTTCAACCCCTACGCGGTCGCCAAATTGCTTTTCAAACACGGTGTAGGCACTCTGTAGAGCAGCAGACTTGGAGCGGGGCAATCTGTCGAGAGCAAACTTGTATATTGCCCTGGCACGCTCGTACTCTTTCAATTTCGTCTCATACCGCGCGTAGGCAATAAATAGCTTCTCGTCCATGAAGTCGGTGCCAAGAGTCTCGATCGCAGTGCCATACACCTCTCTGACCAAATCGCTAGTGGAGTTCTCCTCCTCAAACCGTGCCCATTTTATCCAATTCTTCGTTTCCGGATGAACGGTAATGAATCTCTGGAAAATAGCTCTGGCGCGGTCCAGCTCATTGTACCGCTTCTCCAGCTTGATGTATGCATGCCAGGCCCCCTCATCTGGTTCCCACGACATCCACCGTTCAAAGACCTGTCGAGTGCCCGCAATATTGCCTAGCATTTCCTCCATGTAAACGTATTTATACCACAGCTTGTCCACACGCGGCAGGATCGTAACAGCCCGGTCAAACAGGTTCCTAGCATGGTTGATATTACGGTTCTTCATCTCCGCCTCTGCATATCGTATCCATAACACAACGGATGTAGAATCGACGTCCAAGGCACGTTCAAATATTGACCGAGCACGGCGAAATTCCTTCTGCTCAAGCTCCCATTGCGCGTATCTCATCCAGTTGTTCATGTTAATCCTGTTGCGGCGGACATAGTCTTCGAACTCCTTCCGTTTCCGGCCTTGGTATTCATGGAGTTCTTCTAGATCGGCAAACCGCTGTGTAGGAGCTTGCAGCGAGGGTTCCTGACGGTCGACAGCTTCGCGGAGGAGCTGTTCAGCAGAGATCTGCTGCGGCGCCGGGGCCTTGTTCTTGACCCTCGGAGGACCTCGTGTGGAATCCATGGTCGGCAGCTCAGGGAGCGACGGCGCTAATATTGTCTGCGATGCAAACCTGAGCTTCTTTCGCTCTTGTCAATGGCTGTAGACGTGGTTGTTGTTGCTGTAAAGATATCGAAATATAAAAAAAACCCGAAAGCTTCAAAAGGCCCGTCACGCCAAGACCTTGCCTCTTTGGTCTCTACAGTCCGCCGTTCCCCCAAGTCAACTTCATCATATCACAAGAAACTGATTATAACTTGAACTGCTCCTTGCCACGAACATCTTACCAGCCGCTTACACTCTTCTGCCGTCAATATACTGCTGCAGACAGCTCCAGGACAAGATGGCGACCCTCGCAGATGAACTGATGAATGATTTTGAGGACTCCGGCAGCGAAGGTGGCCTCGATGATGCGCATCTCAAGGATCAAGATGACCGCGATGAAGATGCTAGAGATACATCTATGTTGCCAGACAGCGTAGATGAGGCTGATGACAACGATGAAGGACAGGAGAAGATTGAGAAAACCCAGTTCAAGGGAGTTTCTGATGTTCGGAGTGTAGCACGGCTCATGGAGACACTGCGGCCTATTCTCGAGGTATGAAACTTAACGGCCTTGCTCTGTACAAGACGACTTATGCTAACACACACACCTTTAGAAAATTGCCCATTATAAGCAGCTACCCGAACGGGAAGAGGCAAGAACTGGCTCAGTGGAAGATGATGAGGAATACCATCTCCTGACACAGTCCAACTCACTTTCAACATCGATCGATAACGAGATCACCCTCGTACACAAGTTCATCAGAGACCACTATTCGTCACGTTTCCCAGAGTTGGAAACATTGATTTCGAATCCGATAGACTACGCAAAGACTGTCGCCATCCTGAAGAATGGGCCGTTCGATGATATCAAGGCTATGGCATCATCGACAGATAACCTGGTCGGACAGACGCTGCGAGCTATTCTTGATGGCCCTTCGTTGATGACTGTTGCTGTAGAAGGAACTACTACACGGGGTAGCCCGTTACCTGCCGAGGAGCTGGAGTGTATCTTGCGAGCTTGCGAGATGATGTTTTCTCTAGAGAAAGCGAAGACGGTACTTACGGAATACGTACAGTCAAGGATGACGATGTTTGCTCCGAACCTGACAGCGCTGGTAGGGTCGTTGACTGCGGCACAACTTCTTAATTATGCGGGTGGACTGACGGGACTGGCCAAGATGCCTTCCTGCAATATATCACCACTTGGCTCCAAAAAGCAAGCCCAATCTGGGTTTGCAACCAATGTTGGAATACGGCATCAAGGTTTCCTCTATCACTCACCTATCATCCAGGACATACCGAATGACTACAAGATCCAGGCGATGCGTATAGTTTCAGCTAAAGTGGTGCTTGCAGCTCGTGTGGACAGGGTCCACAGTAGTCGAGATGGATCGACTGGAGAGCAGCTAAAGCAAGCCTGTCTGGAACGGCTGGACAAACTTACTGAACCGCCACCTAACAAAGGCACTCGTGCTTTGCCTGCGCCAGATGACAAACCTTCAAGGAAAAGAGGCGGTCGAAGAGCGAGAAAGGCCAAAGAAGCCACTGCAATGACTGATCTACGCAAAGCCCAGAACCGACTAGCATTTGGTAAGGAAGAGAAAGAAGTAGGTTACGGAACAGGAGAAAGCACCAAGGGCCTCGGTATGCTCGGACAGGAGAACCAAGGGCGAATTCGTGCCACACAGATCGATCCACGAACAAAGGCCAAACTCAGCAAGTCGAACAAGGGCTGGGGAACAGCCACACCCGCACCGGGCCACGCATCCTCTCTCCACCGACTCGGTAACGCCCCTGGGAACGCATCGGTGTTGAACGCACAAGGTCTCCGTACCGCAGGCGTCGGCCCTATTGCAGGCTCCGGAACAGCTAGTAGTATCGCCTTCACGCCCTTCCAGGGCCTCGAATTGGTTGACCCTAAGGCCCAGGCGGAGCTCAAGAGGAAACGGGCCGCAGAGGAAGACCGGTGGTTCAAGAGTGGGACGTTCACGCAGGTGGGAAACCAGTCGAGCACGGCATCCGATTCGGGGACGTTCGAAGTCCCTCGTTTACCGACCAGCAAGACTGCATCGGGAGGATCTATGGCACCTCCTCCGAAGCCTCAGTGAAAGTCAAGATACAACTTTTCTAAATATGAACCAAAAAAAAAATAATCGAACCATCTGACCCATCTTACAGGTCCAACCGCCACCCACGACTCGGAGAAGAGACTGAATGACTAGCACCGGTAAGTAGTCGAGCTATGTGATCCTCTTCCTCGTTCTTCTGTGTCTTCTTCAGTGTGAATGCTGCCTATCCCCGACCATAACAGGTTCTACGAGCATCAGAGAGCCTCGAAACCCCCGACTCGCAGTACTACGCTCTTGCCAGGCCGCCACCCAAGTCGGAGGATGCGCTGAACTCTTGCTGTCAGCCGTGATATATGCGAGCATCCAAGGGTCCGATTGGATACGAGGCTGCAAGGGTTGTCTCAGCTTCCACCTCAGCAACATCTGTACTACTGCCCAGCCCAGGTCTACCTATTAGACTATGTATGATAACGACAGTATCTCATCAACCACG